>NW_024067807.1:300000-536185 GCF_009389715.1 Phoenix dactylifera
TCCATTTTGATCAATGAAATTTGAATTTTTATTATTTACTGCTTCTACTTATCTATTGCTATACACTTGTTTGATGATAACAAAAAGGGGGAGAAGTAAGAAAAGAAAGAAGTTGCAACATAAAGGGACAAATAAGTTTGAAAATAATAGCAAGAGATAATATTCATTTAAGGGGGAGCAATATGTAACAATGATTTCTGAATTTGGCACATACTTTTCTTGCCTCGATACATAATATGAAACTCTTGCTTTATCTCAAATTTTTGAAATTTCGTTCCTAATAAAATACAAAAGAAAGGGGAAGAAAATCAAAGTTCTAATTGGAAATATTTGGATGAAAGAGGGGGAGTCTTCACTTTCAAATTTGAAAAGCTAAATTTCAGCAACTTGAGCTCCTTCTAAAACAAAACTCCTAATTTCAATATAAGTATCAATCTGTTCAGACTCAATGTTTTGTAATCATCAAAAAAGGAAAGATTGAGGATGATAGTGTTATTTCGATGATTGACACAACCATTAAGGAAATATCAAATTAGAAATATAATTTAATGTGATACATCACTAATGAATATGACACCTACGATACATTTGGAGAATGAGATCAAGATGTCTTTCAATGATTCATAACGAGATAAAATTTGTAGTAGAAAAGGGATAAAGAATTTTTAATTCTAATTCAGCAAGGTTTCAAGTGAAATATACTCTTAAAGGAAAAACAATGATTTTCATTGTTAAGTGTATGCACTACCATGGCATACACTCAAAAATGCTTGAAATATATTTAATTGATTATATGGATTCTTCTAACCTTAAGATGCAGTAAAGTGTGGAATGAGTCGATCCCAACATAAGTGGAGTCGACCCTGACACATCATGAAACCATCTGGCACACCCCTTCAAAAATGGTACTGATGAACAGTAAGTGGAGTCGACCCCATGTATGCTTGAGTCGACCCCAGAAGTGGAGCCGACCCCAGAGAATCTTGAGTCGATCCCAATCTCAAGCCTTAAGAAAACAACTCTCTGGAATTTATTGAGAGGGCCGACCCTAAGCTTCCTTGAGCCGACCCCAAATAGAGCCGACCCCAGTGAAGGTTGGGTCGACCCCAGAGGAAGTTGAGTCGACCCCAAGCCCAATACATAGTAAGTTGAGTCGACCCCAGTAAAGTTTGGGTCGACCCCAGCACGGACAAGGGCATAACGGCTAGTTCTGCAGAAGTACTTTTTGACCTTCCAACAGCTAGTAACGGCTAGTTTTTCAAATCTAACTAATAGGGAGTGACCAATAGATGAGGGAAAGTATTTAAAGTGACACTATTCATTAGAGGAAAGCACTTTTGCAAAAAGATCAAAGCTCATTCAAGAAAGAGAAAGTCCTAGCATTCTTTATTCAAGTACTTCATTCAAAAGAGCCAAAAGAAAGTGGTAGAGCAGATTCTGAGATATTAAGAGCTCCAGCAACCCTTGAAGAGTGAAGCAATCTTGACAAAGAAGATAAAAGTCTCATCAAAGCGATAACTATATTCTAAACTCTTCTTTATAGTTTATAATTGTTATACTTGCTCATCTAGAAGTTTCAACTTTCTTCTTCTTAATCACTTTGTAAGGTTTGTTGGTGAGCCCGAAAAAACCAACAGTGTAGGTTTGTTGGTGAACCTGTAAAACCAACGGTGAAGGTTTGTTGGTAAGCCCGTAAAACCAACAAAGGATTTTGGTGATCCCGGAAAACCAAAGTGTAAAGAGTTTTGGATTGTGAGCCCGGAAAATAATCCAACTGTAATCCGTGGGATTATAGTGAATTCCCAAGAAGACGCTTGAGGAGTGGACGTAGGTGCTTAGGAGAGCACCAAACCACTATACTTCTTCTGTGTTTGCTTTGTGTGTCTTTCTATTTCCACTATATGCACTTAATTAGTATTAACTAAGCGATTCAATCTCCTAACAATTTAATTAGAAAACCAAAAATTTAGAAGAACCAATTCACCCCCCCTCCTGGCTTGTCACTTTGGGCAACAACCATGCATACAGATACCAAGTTGATGGTTTCTTCAATGGTAGAATAGAGACAGACCCCCCACCTCCCCGAATGTCTGGTGAAGAGTTGAAAAATAAGGTCTCTGCCTTGCCTAATATAACATTTGGTTTGAAAGCACCTAAGCACACCATTTCTGGATTCGGTAAAGAGCATAATTGGATGAAAAGGAGCATATTTTGGGAGTTGCCCTATTGGCATACATTACTTATTCGACACAATTTAGATGTCATGCATATTGTTCGGAATGTGTTTCCAATATATTTTACACTTGTATGGATGTAAAAGGAAAGACTAAAGATAATGTGAAAGCAAGGCAAGATTTGGAGTTGTATTGCAAGCATCCTAAGTTGAGGTATGTTAAATTCCTTTGATATTACTGATATTATTATTATTATTATTATGAGCCAATCAATGTACCAAATGTACCAGATTATTGGAATGTGATTAGTGACCAACTTTGGTTACTGAATTGTTTACCAAGTATTGTGACGAGCAGCCATAAACTTAGTGACAGAATTTTGGTTACTAAAAATTGATTTTGCTCAGTGAGTTGTGACAAATTAGTGACGGTAACCTTGTCACTAGGTCAGTGACGGGATTAATGACAAATTTAGTGACAAAATTTGTGACCATGTCTGTGACAACTAAATCTGTCACTGAAGGTTGTGACAGATCAGTGACCAAACTTGTGACCAAATTCTATGACAAATCAGTGATCAAGTTATCTTCATCATCAGGGACAGGTTAGTGACGAGAAAATACGTAATTTCTTTAATATTTAATTTTTGGATTTGTAACGGCTTAGTGACGGCGGTTCTGTCACGGAGTTTAGTGATGGGAATCGCTGCTGTCACTGAGAATTTATTGACGCATATTTTTGTAACCAATTCAGTGACGGAAGCTCCTATCACAAATTCCGTATTAGTAACCGGAAACACGGTATAGTGATGGGAATCTCCGTTACTATACGCGTGTGTGGAGTGATTGATTATAACCCTATTTGATTTTGATGAGCTCAAAGCATTTGAGTATATCTTATGTTTACTAATGAATTCAATCTAGTGTTTCAGTGAAATTCTTGTAAATTTATGGTTAAGTGTCTCTAGATTTGGTTCAAGACATTTTGGATAAGTTAAGAAGTCAATTTGAACCAAAGTCTGAGACTCGAGTCGACTCCGGGAGATTACGAGTCGACTCCAAGCGTATCAAAAGCACTGGCACAGGCTCGAGTCGACTCCTGTACATTACGAGTCGACTCCGACTGAGAACAGACAGATGAACAGAAAGATCCAATTCAAAACCTGTCAACGAGTCGACTTCTGAAGAGCGCGAGTCGACTCCGATACTGCCGAGTCGACTCCAGGGTAGTACGAGTCGACTCCAGAGAGTTACAGACAGAAAGACAGAGAAGTTATTTTGGACCCTGAGAGCCGAGTCGACTCCTGAGGAACTCGAGTCGACTCCGATGGTTGGCAGGTCGACTCTAAAGGAAGCGAGAGTCGACTCCCAATGTGATACAAGGCAAAAGTCAGAGAGCAACTTTCGGATACTGAGAGCCGAGTCGACTCCCGCAAAGTTCGAGTCGATTCCAAGACAGCGCGACCCCAAAAAGACAGAAGACAGTATTTTCATCTCTGAGAGGTGAGTCGACTCCAAGACAGTTCGAGTCGACTCCAAGGCAGCGCTACCCCAAAAAGATAGAAGACTGTTCTTCGGATACTGAGAGCCGAGTCAACTCCGAAACAGTTCGAGTCGACTCCAGGACGGCACGAGTCAAAAGACAGAATATCGGGAGTTCGGACTCTGAGCGCCGAGTCGACTCCTAGAATTTCCGAGTTGACTCGAGTGAGCAAAGTTGAAGAATACATCTATGGATTCCTTGGAATGAGTCGACTCCAAAAGTGCCAGGTCAGCTCCAGACTTTGGGGAGTCGACTCCGGGTTAAGTCGAGTCGACTCCCAGTCGAGAAGAGCACTTTAATTTAAATCCGGAACAGTTGCCGAGCCGACTCCAGAAAAGCATGAGTCGACTCCTACTGCAGCCGAGTCGACTCCAGATTGCGCGAGTCGACTCCGATCCCAACGGAAACATTGTCAGGATGTGCAGAATGTGCAGAACGGCTAGAAGATTGTGTCTAACGGCTAGTTTCCGTGGGGAATGGCTTAAATAGCCACAGAGAACTGTAGCAAGGCAGAGAAGCGACATTTCATTCAAAGAAAACAAGAAATCTCTAGCTACCATTTGATTTCAAAGAGCATACATGGAAAAGAAGGAAGAGGGCCATTAACTCCATCCAACCAACTCTTCCCAGCATTAAAGAAGTCTCCTTCAGTCTCCAAGTCTTCAAGACATTCAAGAGGAGACCCTGAGTTCGAGAAGCCCTCCTCTACATCTTTATAAATTCGTTTGAGGGCTCTTAACTTCTCTCTTATTTATATCGCTGAATATCTGCTTGTTTAAAAGCTGTATTTTTCTGTTTGTTTTTCAATCCATTTGTTCCTTACTTGATTCAATCAGGGGATTGAATCAAGGGTGTAAAGGTTTGTTGGTGAGCCTAGGTTGAAACCAACGTGTAAGGGTTTGATTGTGATTCCGGAAAAACAATCGGGTGGTTCTAGTCGGTGAGCCTGGAAAAACCGACCGAGTTCGTTGTGATCTCGTAAAACAACAAGTTAGGTTGTGAGCTTGTAAAACAACCGGCTGTAATCTGAGGGGTTATAGTGAATTCCCAAGTGAGGCTTGGGGAGTGGACGTAGGAGCAAGGATTAGCTCCGAACCACTATAAATTTTCTTATGTTTGTGATTGTCTTGTTGTCTCTTACTTTCATTTCATACACTGCACATAGCATCTAATTAATCCACTTGCAAAACGCATTAATTAGTTATTCACAAACCTTTTAATTGCTATATTATTTTAAGACTCAATTCACCCCCCCCCCCTCTTGGGTTGTCTATCTGGGCAACAAGTGGTATCAGAGCCGGAACTCTATTACCCAAAGAGTAAAAGATCAAAATGACAACCCCATTTGGATCTTCTCACATTGAGGGCCAGTCCACCCATAGACCTTCATTTTTTAATGGATCCGACTACTCATATTGGAAGGCTAGGATAAGAATATTTATCCAAGCCCAAGACTATGAGATGTGGACCACCATACTAAATGGACCATACATCCCATCCATTTATGTAGAGGGTGTCACTGTACCCAAGCTTGAAAAGGATTGGGATGACAATGACATAAGGAAGGCACAACTAAATGCCAAAGCCATGAATGTGCTTTATTGTTGTTGCCCACAGATGGTCACCCAAGAGGGGGTGAATTGGGTGTTTTAAAACTTTTTATCTAATTAAAACAAAACACACAAGTGTATGTGCAAAGGTGAAACTAAAGTTGCAACCACAATCAAACGCAAACACACAAAGGTTTATAGTGGTTCGGAGCTTCCACTGCTCCTACATCCACTCTCCAAACACCTTTGGGAATTTCCACTATAATCAGCGATTACAGTCCGGTAGTTTTGCGAGTGCACTACCCAACTCGTTGTTTTATCCCGGGCTAACAACGAACCCTACAATCCTCCAATTTAACCTAGGCTTGGGACGCCTATCCCTTGTTCCAAGTCCCTTGACTGGAACAAGCACAATAATCAAATGTTTTACAAAGATTTAAAAGCTCTTAAGAAAGCAAATATAACAATGAGAAATATCAAAACCGGAAGAACCCTTTTTGCCGTTGGAAGCGTGGGTTATGGTGATTCTTCCGATGTGGATCACGTTGGCTTGAATGCGAGCTTTGAATGCCGAGTGGGAGTGAGTAGTTGAGCACGAAATCAGATGGGAAAGCTTGAATGCACTTGATTTCTCCTCTTGAAAGCACTAACTCCCTTGAACCTCTTTCTCTTTCTTCTCTCTTAAATGATCTTGTGTTTGGTTGGTGAGAAGTTGTTTAAAGGCACTTAAAAGCTCCCTTTTATAGCCCTACAAGCAATAGACCCGTTAGACACAAGGAAATGACTGTTTGAAATTCAAACAAACCTGCAAAAGTGTGTCAGTCGCGTCCTAGGTGCTCCGGAGACGTCTCCGCTTCAACGCGAGATGTCTCGGCTATATAAAAATTCTTTTGATGATGTTTGGAGTCGACTCGGTGCTTTACGGGGACGTCTCTGAAGAAAAACAGTTTGAATGCTTGTTTTTCTATTTTTCTGAGAGAGTCGGCTCGGCACTTTACGGGGACGTCTTGGGATGTTTGCGCTTTTTGCATGGGGACGACTCCGCGACGTCGGGGACGACTCCGCAGTTTTATCACCGAAAAACAAGTCCTCTGGAATCCCCTGAGAGAGTCGACTCCGTGCTTTCTAGGGACGTCTCGGAAAGTTTGCTTTTTATGCGTGGGGACGACTCTGCGTCCTTCGAAGACGACTCGCGCGCATCCCTTGAAATCGGCCTTTCTGCCGTCTCTGAGAGAGTCGACTCCGCAAAGTCGGAAGTCGACTCCGACCCTGCGAGACGTCTCGCCAGGTGCCGGGGACGTCTCCAGACGTGCCAATTCATCCTCTTCGTGCCAGAGACGTCCCCGGGGCAAACCGGAGACGTCTCGGCTGTCCCTGATCTGTTTTCTTCATCTCAAAAAAATCTTCAAAAAATTCTTGAAAAATATGGGAACATGCCTTGACAATTCTTAACAATATTCTTAGTTAAACACCTGAAATCCTCAAATAAATTGTTAATATAAAGAGAATTATACTCTAGTGTTTTGTATTCATCAAAATCCATTAGGGGGTTAACAATCTCCCCCTTTTTGATGATGACAAAATACTGAGTATATGCAAAATTCGAAATTTAAACATATACACAGTATTTGATCAGATGTACAAGTATTGTGTTTTGGTTAGAGCTAGATACAGTGTGCATAATTCAATATAGTCAACTTTCAGTTCTATCCTTATGCATAAGTATTGATCTTAGTAGCTCTTGAGCAATTTTGGCATATCAACTGAATTTGAATCAAGTTAAAATATAAATTAATGAAATATTGATGCTAAAGACAATTGAAAGCTAAATACTTTTTGACTCCCCCTTTCTTTTCCAGAAGGGCAATTGTCTTAAAGCCAATATTCTTCAATTTTATCTTTTCTAATTCAACTTTTAAGTATTAGTGTAAACTTTGTATTTTGCATTCCATATATTGGTTCTATTCCATATATTGGTTCTACTCCCCCTTTTTGTCATCAACAATGAAGGGGACAAATTTTTCTTAGGTACCTAAAACGCAATTCCTATTAGAATTCAGCATATTACCATGAATCACTCAAGGATATTCAAGTTATGCTCCCTCTTTCCAAGTTATTTCTATTAATGAACTTTCACTCCCCCTTTGTTTTGGAATTCATTTCAGACCTTTCAAATGCAATTATTACAGGTTGTGCTCCCCCTTTTTCATATGCATTGTCAAGTTGGGAAAGGAGTAATATTATTGCACATTGTTAAGTTTGATCATTCAAAGCATCAGAATTAGAAACATACACAGAGTTTGATACCACAGAATTAGAAATATACACAAAGTTTCAAAAAGAAAGGTATGACCTTCATATTGTATTACAATCATTTGAAGTCATTACAAGTATTGATTGCTAATACAAAAGAAGTTTCAAATAAGCCTAGGGTTTTACAAAAAGATAAACCCTAGATGTCTACAAAATGTCCCTCACCGGCGACCACGCTCAATAGCCCTAGCCGCAGCCTCTATAAATCCATTTATTGAATCCATTGTTGGCGTCCGACCGCACCGGAACCCACTCACACCGGCACTGCCCAATTCACAAGTTTTGAATCCATTTATTGATTAATTTCTTAAGTAAAGAAATTAATCAATTAAAATCTTTTATTAACAAATTCACCGTAAGCTCAGAACGATTAAAAATGATGTTTGAAAGCCAATATGTTGCTTGTGATAAATCAAAACTTGGCTTGATTCCTTTACTTAACAATAAATCTCTAGAGAAAAAGGTTATCAATTCATCAAGCAAACCATTAAATAAGATAAGTTATTTCAAAAATGAAAAGGATGGGAATAACAACTTTACCTATCGTTCTAGTATAATTAAATCAAATGGTAAAGTTATTACTATTAAACAGATATGGGTTCCAAAAGGAACCATATGTCCTAACTCTCAAGGACTCAAGCAAGCTTGGGTACCCAAAATGAGAAAATGAGGATGTACACATAGGTGTACCAAGATACCCATGGAACAAAAGAAACTTAAAATATACTTATGAAAAGTTATTAACAAAAATCAGTAATCCTTGCATCTCATCATTATTTTTGCTTAGTATTTGATATGAATTGCTAGTAGTGATCAATTTTGTGATATAGAAAATATTTTTGGAAATATGATCAAATCACTTCATAGTATACTTTACTCACTATTGGATAAGTTGCAAAATGATTAATTTATTAAGAATAATTCTATGAATTCTCTATATGCTTGATTGAGAGTTTTTTTATCCATGGCATTATTGTTTATGGATCATAGATATGATAATGTGTACTTGGTATGTTTTTAAATATATGCACTATGAATACCAAGATTAAAGAAACCATCTTTAGCATACAAAATCAACTCATGCTAGTAAATACTTAATCTCAAAAGACCTTGCCATTGGCTTACTTAAATTATCTTCTTAAAGGTCAAAGTTTTGCTATGCATGCTAACTAAGGAAACAACCAAAAATTATTTCTAAATCTAAAGATGTTGTTTCCATCTCTAAGTTTTTAAAAGCTTACATTGGATTTGTTCTTGGAAAATAAACTTGAAAATATTTTCTGTATTTACTAAATCTTGTAAAAGTGGTTCAAATGATAAAGGTTTCCAAACTGTGAAGATAAAGAGTATCATGGCACAGTGTTGAAAACCAAAATCCTGATAAAGGTTATACAGAAAATAATATTAAATCCAATGATTTCAGCACCAAGGACACCATAAGCAAAATAGGATTAATAGAATTCTTGAAGAAATGAAAAAGACAATTATGTATGATAGTCATCTACTTAAATAATTTTTAAAAGACTATCATCACTGCTTGTCATACATATGATTTCTATTTTTGATGAAAATTTTGATCTTCTGAAAAATGGAAAATGAACCATTGCATATCTTTCATATTTTTCAGTCGTACATGTTATTATGAAAATAATGCCAAATCTGATAAAGATACTTCTATCCTTGGATATCATTCATCAAGCAATGCATATAGAACATTCATGAAAAATTCTAGTTGTAGAAGTATCAATTCATTTTATTCTTTATGAGACTAATGATTTATTATCAAAATACTAAAATCAAATTATATGGTTAATCTTTTACATATGCACTTAATGAAGAAAAATTGATGACTACTAAAAGACTAAATCAAGAAAAGAGGAAATAGATCTTGATAAAGATTCTTGCATGATTAGAAGTAAAGATCATCATTATC
The DNA here is from genome assembly GCF_009389715.1 of Phoenix dactylifera. NCBI lineage: Eukaryota > Viridiplantae > Streptophyta > Magnoliopsida > Arecales > Arecaceae > Phoenix > Phoenix dactylifera. The sequence goes on from NW_024067807.1 coordinate 309,513, forward strand.
ATGTGCTTGCTTCATGAGCTTTATATTCTGTCAAATGAATGTGTAGAAGTCACTCCTATGTGGTTACTTCATTAAAAGGGAGATCTATGAAAAATAACCACCATATTTAAAAATACACATTACATATATGATAAAGCAATATGTGATTTAGAACAAGCATCAAAAACATGATATATAAAAGCTTAAGCAACCTTTTTGATAGAAAGTAATAGTGATAAATCTATGCATCAAAAAGATGAATTTGTGATATCTTATTTGCTCAAAGTATGCATTGATGACATCATTTTTGGTTCTACTAATGAAGAGTTATATTGCAAAGTGAGTTTGAAATATGATGAATGAATTAACATCTTCTCTCAAACTCCAAATTAAGACAAACAGGAAAGGGGATCTTCATTGACCAACGTTAGTCCACAAGAAAACTCTTATAGAAGATTGGCATGAAGAAGGTATATCTATGACCCCATCTTGTAGAATTTGAAAAGGATGAGCAAAGTAGATCTATTGTGTTAAAGCTGTATTGAAGCATGATAGAATAATTATTTTACAGCTAGTAGACCAGATTGTATGCTCATTATGTGACCTTGTGCAAGACTTCAATCTAACTTTAATTAATCATATTTTATTGATAACAAATAAATCATAATCTGAATTTTGATAGAAACAAATGTTTAAGATAAATTGATTAAAACATAGTTAACATATCTTATTGATAATTATCTTAAGCAAATAGAATCTAAACTAAATTGACTTGAACTATCTTGGTTAATGAATCTATCTCTTTAGTTCAAATGATATGTGCTTGCTTATATTTAGGCAATCTCTTGAGTAAAGTGACTCAACATGCAACTATTATCATATCTTATATTGAGTCATCTAGTTAAAAGATATATATGTTGGATGAATGCTTTGTATCTTAAAGAAACTAATGACCTTCCTTCAAGAAAGAAAAATGAGAAATTTCAACTTGAAGGATATCTTCATGTAAGATACACTAAACATTCACATGCAAACAAGAGAGAGGATCTTCTTCAGCCAAAAGTCCACACATAAGAAATCGAGTTTGGCTTGAAGAACATATAATGAATAGATAATTTAGATACCTTTCTCACAAATTAGTTGAGCGAAGTCAGTAACTTAAATCTTATTATGGCATGATTAAATTCTTTAATTATTAATTTTTGATATCATGTCTATATGTGTATTGATTGACTTATGCTTTTAGAAATTGTTTCATGGTTTGCTCAAACTAAAATATTTCTTTGCCTATATCATAACCATGAAATACACAAGTATATGCATAAAATTTTGATTTAAAATAACTTGTGAGAAGTTATGAATCCTTGAGCACAATAAAAATGTTGTTTGCATGATGTACATCTATATGATACATAAGATTATTTCTCTATTCTGCTCTTTCATGTAAATTACTTGAGAATAACAAAAAGAGAGAGAGATAAAGAAAAGAAAATGGATATTATTCAAGAGATGAAAAATCTAAGCAAAGGCAAGTACTCCAATCTTAAGGAAAAGCAAAACAAGCATAATATATTCGGCACATTTGGAAGGGATAAAATCTGTAATTAATTACACTTAAACAGGAAGAGTTTGAAGTAAACATTTTAACATTTCTATATTGCTCATCATAGGGATGGTGCCAATGGGGAGGCTAGTGGTAGTACCCGGCACTATTTGACCCAACTATTCGGTATAGGGTATATTAGGGACGGCACAAGAGGGAGGCTAACGGTAGTACCTCGTGCCCCTTCCAACTCCACCGGATAGGGAGCAAATAGAGTATAGAGTATAAGAAAGTAAAAAAAAATGAAAGACAAAATAAATGAAAGTATATAAGAAGAATCAAGTCAATTTTTTTTATCACTTGAAAACACACTTTAAGGATGAAATCAATGCAAGATTATATTTAAATAGGGGGAGTTTGTTTAAAAAGAATTGATTTTGATCCTTAACATGCTTGTTCTTAGTATTTTTATGCATGACTTAACACATAATATATTTTGCATGTGGCATGATGTTTTGAATTATGAGTTTTCAATATTTTGTAATGCCCCATGCTTGGATAAGTTGATTGAAATAGGTCTTAACTTGGAATATGTCTTAACTTTGCTCACAAGTCTTTGCTTCACCCTTGCCTCAAACTAACTTGTGTTCCAATGCTTGAATGTTTAAAATACTACATAAAGTTTTTTTTTAAAGTAATATTAAAAAGAAATGGATATTTCTATTTAGGCAAAATGAATTGATCTTGATCTATCTTTCTACTTGCCTAACTTTGATACATAATGTCCTAATACTTGTTAAAATATCCTTTATTTTGTATCGAAACTCAATATTAAATACAAAGATTCTGAAAGTACTCGAATGTTATTGAAATATGTGTTTTCAATCTTAGTGATTTAAGATGAGCTACAATGTAGAAGATACATATCTCAAATTATAATTGTGAAAGCCTTCTTGGAAATTCTTATGAAAATTCAGAATCTGATTTTGTATAAAAGCTTAAACTTAACTTAAAAATGCTTATATCATTACATCTTTGTAACCTTAGTTATATGCTTCAATGATCATGTCATTCAGGAGAATAACTCAATATGATTTCTAAATGAAAATTTTAATATAAGAAAAACAGAATTAATTTTGACGCCTTGGTTGATTGTCTCGATACGCATCTGAAACATATCATCTCTTATCTTTAAAGTGTACTAATATTGGTCCAAATGATGTGTCTTTCAATGATCTTAATTGCAAACAAATATTTTTAAATATATGATTTTATTTTGATATTAAAAAGATTTATTGTGCTTCATGTATACATTGCTGAAAAACTATGATTAAGAAATTAAGTTCTATAACTATATATACTTCAATGATCATCTATATATTTTTCTCTCTCCTACATTATTAAAGACTTCCATCAAAATATATATATATATATATTATTAAAAGAGTGAATGATCTTAAGTCTAGAAACATTTCAGCTCACTCAAATGATTCTTAAAAGAAAGAAAATGTAAATGCTTTTGAAAGAATTTGAGCTTCAAATGAATCATTTTCTAATTAATATTTCAGTACATTTTCTCAAAAATTAAGAGGAAGCATAACTTGTTCTTGAAAGATTAAAAAGAGTGATTGCTATAAATTTTGAATAATTCTAGATCACTCTACATTCTCGATATCATAGAATTTCAGTTTTATTCACACTTGTCATTACAATCTGAAATTCAACAAAAGAAAAGAATGATTAAAGAGGAATGCATCTTTTGAGGGGGAGCTTTAGATATTCAGTATCTTATCCTAAAAATTACTTTAATTTGATGCATACCTTGATTTTTATGGATTGATTTTGATGAACCTCCTTATATGGCAAGACTTGCTTTAATTATAAGTTTATACCTTGAGATGAGTTCTATAAAGGTTGTCTTATCTCAAACCTTGAGTCTTATGAAAATATGCTGAAACTTATAGAAAATATATTTTTTTGAGATTGACAATTTTATTGAACATTATCTTCAAATTCTAAACTCTTAAATGGAATGATCAATTGAGGGGGAGAAAGAAAATTTCAGAAGGAGAGGTCTTATGGAACTTAATCGCATAAATCTATAACTAAAGGAGAGAGAAAGAATACTAAATGAAAAGTGATCCTAATACTCTCCAATATGTATCATCTGAAATTTAAATCTGAAAATCTTTATGATACACCTTGAGGCTTGTTATTTGGTTAATATATCTTATGCATAAATCATGAACCAAATTGCAATTCAAACAGTTGATCTTAAGAGCCTCTAACTTAATGAAAAAAGGAGAGAATAATGTGTTGAATGTTCTTGAGTATCTCTTAGAAAATCTATTTTTGGAATTTACTAATGAGTTCTTATTGGCTTGTTCTTTAGAACTTCAATTTTTATGCCAATTCATTATTATATGTACCAAATTGTGCTTATTTTCTAAAGGAATAAAAGAAAGTCTTTAAAAGAGCTCTAAGATGTATCAAAAATTGCATGGATCCATATTTTGGTATTTGTGCCCCAATGCTCTTATTATCATAAAAGAACTTTGAAGTCATTAAGAATTAATGATCCAACATGATGATATGTTTGTCAAGTATATAAGTGTTGATCTTATAATCTGAAAATTAATTAAATTGCTCTCATGTGGATAAAATACTTAATATATTGGGCAAAAGATCTTAAATGAACAAGCTTTCATACTTATTATTGAAGAGAGGTTAGATTTCCATTCGTGCTTTCCTTGAATATCATTTGTGGTACTTCTTGATTTAACTTAAGAAAGATTCCATCTACACTTGAGTTGAAAACTATCCTTGGAATCACATTAGATGTGCTCTCATCATAATTTGCTCTGAAATTATCCAAAATGGCTCTGATCTATGCTCATTTATCTTTTTCTAACATTATTGCCTTGAGTTATATGATTCATATTCTTGCAATAATTTGACATACAAATCAGAGTACAAAAAGAAAAAGAAATATTTGAGTATTCTTATCTTTGTGCTTAATGTTTCATTATCTTGCAACCTTTTTAATGTTGTCAAAAAGGGGGAGAAATATCTAAGTATATGCTCATAATGCTTTATGTTTTGAATTGAATACAAATCAGCTTAAATTGAAATATGTTGATTGTATTACGCTGATTAAATCTAAAGCATTATCATGAAGTATGTTTTAAATATATATGTTTTCTAAAGCATAATGCTTTATGTTTTGAATTGAATACAAATCAGCTTAAATTGAAATATGTTGATTGTATTACGCTGATTAAATCTAAAGCATTATCATGAAGTATGTTTTAAATATATATGTTTTCTACTTCATGCAACTTAGCTATGCATTAGTCCTAGAACACAATATATTTTATATTGCACATACTACAAGTTTTGTCATCATCAAAAAGGGAGAGACTGATGACCCAAAGATTGAGTTAAAGATTGATTTTGATGATCACAAAACCTTGAAGTATAATTACTAATGTTTGTGTTGCAAGAAGAAAAGATAATTTATTTTGCAAGGAACATAGCAAGTTGGAAAAATACAAGAAGGCCTCAAAAGCTCTCAAGAAAAGTTAGAAGAAAGCTACAATTTAATGGCCCAAGTTTCAAGTTCAAAGGATTTGAGTTGGAGGAGCAAATTCAAAGAAAGATTCAAAAGAATAGTCCTCGAGTCGACTCCTGGAAGTTCCGAGTCGACTCTGGTACTCTAGAGCTTCAAAGAACAGTGCTCGAGTCGACTCCGGAACTTTACGAGTCGACTCCGACTGAGAACAAACAAAAAGACAGAGAGTTGATTTTCAGCGCTACAGTGATCTCGAATCGACTCCAACTTCAGTGCTACAGTGCGGAGTCGACTCCCAGCTACAGTGCCGGCAGACTACTATTCACGAGTCGACTCCTGCTTCAGCCGAGTCGACTCCTGCTTCAGCCGAGTCGACTCTAGCACGCTGGGAGGCATAACGGCTAGTTTTTTCTTGATTCCAACGGCTCTATTTTTGTCTCTAACGGCTAGATTTTTGTTTCCACTCCCTCTAAAGCTATAAAATCAAGAGGAGGCTAGGGAAGAGGGTATGGAAGTGGGAGAGAACATTTAGAGAAGTGATCTCAAAGAGATTACAAGGGAAATCCCCCATAAGCACAAAAGGGCCATTCAAAGTGAAATAGAGAGAAGAAGAGCATCCAAGAGAATCCCAAAGCTTCCTCTCCATCCGTGTGCTGCCTCAGTGATCCTCTACCTCGTGCCAAATCAGAAGAGGGTCAAGTAAAGAAGAAGCCGAGCTCCTCCATCTTCAAAACTCGGCTGAGGGCTTCTCTTTACTCTATTTTGTTTATATTGTCATATTTGCTTGTTTAAGAAGCTTTGTTTTGTTTTATACTTTGTTTTAATATCTTGTAACTTGATTCAGTCAAGGGATTGAATCAAGGGGTTAAGGTTTGTTGGTGAGCCAAAGAAAAACCAACGGTGTTAGGTTTGTTGGTGAGCCAAGGGTAAAACCAACGTGTAAGGGTTTGATTGTGAGCCCGAGAAAACAATCGGGGTTGGTTCTAGTCGGTGAGCCTGGGAAAACCGACCGAGTTCGTTGTGCGCTCGTAAAACAACAAGTTGGGTTGTGAGCTTGTAAAACAACCGGCTGTAATCGGTAGGATTATAGTGAAATTCCCAAGAGGTCTTGGGGAGTGGATGTAGGTGCTGGAGTGCACCGAACCACTATATGTCCTGTGTGTTTGTAATGCCTCTAGTTATTGTCTAACTAACACACTTACTTACTTAGATAAATTGCTTGCTTAATTCTTATCCGCACATCCTTTAGTTGCAAGCATATTTAATCAAGTCAAAGTCTATACATCAAACCCTTGCTAAGTTTAACTTTCACTGTGCATCTAGACAACTTAGCATAGTTAATCAAAAAGTTTTAGAAGTAGCATAAAAGTTTTAAAAGACCCAATTCACCCCCCCTCTTGGGTTGTATCTACTGGGCAACACGACCTATTTTAAAAACTTTCATTCGGTCTCCGAGACGTCTCCGTGACTAATGCGAGACGTCTCGCCGGGGGGACGTCTCTGTGATTTGCCAGAGACGTCTCCGGCACTGAAAAATTTCAGAATGATTTCTATCTTTTCCCAATTTATTTTATTCAACCACAATAATCAGCGTGATTTCTTTGGGTGAATATAGAGTGAGTTTGCTTGTGATCCTTCCCTTCAATAATACATCCTATAAAAGTTTGATAATGATTTTTGAATTATCAATATTGAAATGAGGAATGTTTGACCAAATTTCGAATGCCTATGAAATAGGCTCTGAAAATATCTCCATGAAGAGTCCAAGGGAGGGTAACCATCCTCCGGAAAGTCAAACAATTCGTCATCTAACTTTGATAGATTCATGTTTTCACTTATTTTATACTAGGTTTGCTATTTGTGACCTTGAAGTGTATTATTAGTTTGAGTCGCATTCACATGTATCTCTAGAGCTTACAAAGCATTGCATTACAAGTTCAATCTATTTGCTAGGATCATACAAGCACAAAGCATTCCTTAAAAAATTGAACCTATCTTTACAAAGGGGCTTTGTAAAGATATCGGCCAATTGATTTTCAGTACATACATACTCAATCATCACATCATTTTTCAGCACATGATCCCTTATAAAGTGATGCTTAATTTCTATGTATTTTGATTTAGAGTGTTGAACAGGATTTTTTGTTAAATTAATTGCACTTGTATTATCACATCTAATTGGTATGTTGTCCATTCTGATACCGAAATCTTCAAGTTGTTGCTTAATCCAAAGAACTTGGGCACAACAGCTTCCAGCTGCAATGTACTCAGCCTCAGCTGTAGACAAGGCAACTGAATTCTGTTTCTTGCTAAACCAAGAAACCAAATTAGCACCCAAGAATTGACATGTGCCACTTGTGCTTTTTCTGTCGAGTTTGCACCCGGCAAAATCAGCATCGGAATAAGCAATTAAATTTATATCAGATTGTTTAGAATACCATAAGCCTGCATTAGATGTCCCTACTAGATATCTGAATATTCTTTTAACAGCTTGCAAGTGTGATTCCTTAAGACATGCCTGGTATCTAGCACACATGCAAACACTGAATAATATGTCTGGTCTACTAGCAGTAAGGTAAAGTAAAGAACCTATCATACCTCTGTACAATTTGCAGTCTATACTTTTACCTTTTTCATCTTTGTCAAGCTTGCAACTTGAGCCCATGGGTGTGCTGATTTCCTTTGCATCCTTCATCTTGAACTTTTCCAACATTTCCTTGATGTATTTGGACTGACTGATGAAGATGCCTTCCTCTGATTATTTTATTTGTAGCCCAAGGAAGAAGTTGAGCTCACCCATCATGCTCATTTCAAATTCTCCTTGCATAAGCTTAGCAAACTCTTGACAAAGACTATCATTAGTAGCACCAAAAATTATATCATCCACATAAATTTGCACAAGCAATAAGTCATTCCCTTTTCTTTTAATGAAGAGGGTTTTGTCTACACTTCCTCTCTTAAACTTATTTTCAATTAGGAAATCACTTAATCTTTCATACCATGCCCTAGGGGCTTGCTTAAGTCCATACAATGCTTTATGCAATTTAAAAACATAATTTGGATGTAAGTGGTTCTCAAAACCTGGAGGTTGTCCTACATAAACTTCCTCCATTATATAACCATTTAAAAAGGCACTTTTTACATCCATTTGATAGAGTTTGAAATCCACGAAGCATGCATATGCCAAAAGTAGTCTAATAGCCTCTAACCTAGCAACAGGAGCAAAAGTTTCATCAAAATCTATTCCTTCCTCCTGATTATATTCTTTGGCTACTAGCCTAGCTTTGTTTCTTATTACTATTCCATCTTCATCTAGTTTATTTCTATATACCCACTTGGTGCCTATAATTGAAACATTAGGGGGTCTTTTCATTAGAGTCCAAACTTGATTTTGTTCAAATTGGTTTAATTCCTCTTGCATAGCATTCATCCAATTTTCATCTTTTTCGGCTTCTTATAGTGATTTAGGCTCTATCTGTGAAACGAATGCAAGATAATTACTAGTGTTTCTTAAAGAGGATCTTGTCCTTATCCCTTGTGAAGGATCACCAAGGATTAGATCCCTTGGATGACCATGTGCATGTTGGGAATTGTGTCCCAAAGCCAATTTTTATTGTAAGAATAATGTATATGTTTTATTTAATGAATAATAAAATCTATTCTGGCATTCTTTTCATCACAAGTGTTGCATCTTCAAATAGGAACTCCTGTGTATTGTGATGAAGTCCTTAGGACTAATTTAGTGGATAAAGGAGGTTTTATCATTTAGTCCTTAAATTGGTTCGCAACCGATTGACAAGCTATTAATTGGACAATAGCTATGTCAAGTATAGGTCGTTGTATGCCATTTAGTTGGTTGTCCTCTTAACCAAGGAGTGTGGAGACACTGGTATGGCATATAGGTGAGATGTAGGAGTACATCGTCACTGAACAGTGACTCACCTGTTGAGCACTCCACTGTTAGGAGTTAGCTCACAAAGCATATGGGCATAAGTATCCCTTAGACCTGAGACTATCACGGTGACTTGCAAGTAACTCACTGTACTTTGGCACTGAATGATCTGAATTTCTAATTCAGATATTGAAAAGTTGCTGGGTGCAGTCAAGTACTCGCGAAGTCTGTGTATGAGTCAAGAAGGGATTGACCGCTCCAGATTATAGGAGTTGATGTTTCGCTGTGTTTCAATTTAGTAAAACCTTGGCCAGGGTAAACCAAGTGATTGGTCACTTGAATTTAATTAATTGAAATACAATATGGATGACCGGACCAAAGTGTGACAGTTCACTTTAGGTCATCTTGAGCATCATTGGTCAAAAGGATGAATTATGCGGTAACCATATGAATGGGTTCTTGAATGTTGCTTTGCATATTCGACCTATCCGGACATCGGGTATCATTGCTAGATGGTCACCTCGATTAGTGCATGGAGTGGTTCATGTACTACCGGCTTAGTGTTCGAACCTATCGGAGTCACGCACATAAGTCAAGTTAAGTAGGAAGGACTTGATCCAATTTAATTGAGAATTAAATTGTGGGTCATTTGAAATTTGGTTTTGTCTATGTTCAGCTAGCACTGAACATGAGGTACATACTGAATTTCATGGATGTGTATTTAATTATGTCTGTATTCTGGCTTAATCAAGTTTCAATTAATGTAATTAAAATTGATTTGGACTCATTTGTTGAGTTTGTTTTTGAATTGGATTCAAATGAATGTAATTGGGCTTAATGATGATTTTATTAGAATTTATTCCATATTTATTCTAGTCCAAGTGTGACTCGGATTGATCTGAAAATTGAACTAATTGGAGTTCACATGAATCAGATTCATGTGGAATTTTTTCGGATCCAAAATCTTTCAAATTGGTCTTCAATTTGGTTTAGAATCAATAATGGACCCAAGCCCATTTGATTCAGCCCATTTGAATTAACCCATTTACTAGTTTGCCCCTCTATTTGAATGACACGTTCTGGTTTCTTCCTCGGTCCATGGACCAATTTTCTGCAAACTTTCTCCCGTGGACCGCATTCTTCTTCTTCTTCCGAACACATCGAAGGCCGCTTGATCTTCCCTCTTTCGGCTACCATTTGAAGATCCGAAGAGACGTGTCTCTTCGGTTTTGAAACCTCTTTAATATAGGACTGATTTAATTGAAATCAAACGGTTCAAAAAATTCAATAAAATCATGAAATGTTTGGCGTTCACTCTTCCCTTTTGGCGTTTTCTCTTCCCTGGTTCAGCCTTGTCTTTGCCTATAAATAGGCTAGCTTTTTCTTCATTCTTTTTTTTTTTTTTTTTTTTTTTTTTTTTTTTTTTTTGCTGAAAAAGAAGGAGGTAGGGGGGAAGGGACAAGCCCTACCCGCGTAGCAACCCCGAACCCGGGCCCCGCCCCCGCCAGGACTATGTTCGATTCGGGCAGAATGGCTGTTTGGTATAGGCCCAGCTCACCAGACCCCAGCCATATATTACTCATACCCTCCCCACCCGTGGACCCGGCTCAGATACCCCAACGGGCTCTGGCTCGAGCACCACGTGTGAGTACGTCACACCTGGCACCACCAAAGCAGTCAGCCGACCAGTAGCGTTTCTAGACCCCGCGTCCAGGCTAGGGGCATCCGCTCCCCACAATTAATCGACGCGCGCGCGTTTCGAACCTGGAACCGCTTGGTTAGAAACAGAGCTCCGTTCCAACTGAGCTACCGCCTTGGCGGCTGCTTTTTCTTCATTCTTTGCTAGAGATTTTTTCTGGGGAGAGGGGAGATTCATGATCTTTTGAGTAGCTTGAAAAGAGAGGAAAAGGAAACGGGAAGAAAGAGGAAAAGAAAGAAAAAGAAAAAAAGGAAGAAGGAATTTTTGAAATTCTTTTCTTCCAGGGGTTTATTTGCAAAAGGGTTTTTGCACTATACAGACATCATCCTACCTTCCTGCATTTCTTGGCGTGCGTGTGAAGTAGAGGGTCCGTACATCCGGGCCTCGCATAGCACCAGATCCATCAGTACCAGATCCGGCACCAGATCCAGTTCCAGATCCAGTTCCCGATCCAGTACCAGATCTAGCATCTGATCCAGTATCTGATCCAGCACTTGGCCCTGTACCAGATTCTGTTCCTGAGTACCTTGACCATCTTCCGCTGCGGGATCGAGGTATGGTAAACATAATATAGTTATGTTATTTATTTATACCTGTTATAAATAAATAGATAAAATTTTAAAACTGATTTTCTGACCTGGCATCCGATTTTATCGGATTTTGCGGGATATTTTTTCTTCAGTGCATACCTCCATTCCTTAGGAAGATCTTGATTTCTCGCTGGAGGTTGATCTTCTTTATCTTGCTGAATTGTATCTTCTTTGATTTTATCCTCATGTTGTTTGTCTTGTATGGAGAATTCCTTCATCCTGTCTTCAAGTATACCTGCATCACCATCTTCTTCTTTTCTAGAAGAATCTCCATTAGCTTCATCAAAAACAACATGAATGGATTCTTCAACAACGAGAGTTCTCTTGTTGAAGACCCTGTATGCTCTACTAGATGAGGAATAACCTAAGAAGATCTCCTCATCTAATTTAGCACTAAATTTACTTAGATTGTCCTTTCCATTGTTTAAAGTAAAGCAGCGACAACCGAAAACATGAAAATAGCTTATATTAGGCTTCTTATTTTTCAACAACTCATAAGGTGTTTTCTTTAAGATAGATCTAACTAAAGCACGGTTTAAAATATGACAAGCAGTATTTATTGCTTCAGCCCAAAAGTACTTTGGTAGATCCGATTCGCACAACATGGTACGAGCCATATCTGCTAGTGTGCGATTCTTCCTTTCTACCACCCCATTTTGTTGGGGTGTCCTAGGGGCCGAGAAATTGTGATTGATACCGTTTTCTTCACAAAATTTTTCAAAATGCTGATTTTCAAACTCGGTACCATGATCACTCCTAATTGCTTTTAGTTTAAGATTGAGTTCATTCGAAATCCTATTATGAAACTTGATAAAAGCGGAAAAGGACTCATCTTTGTGTGCAAGAAATGAAACCCATGTAAAACGTGAAAAATCATCAACAATTACAAGACCAAACTTCTTACCCCCTAGACTAGCAGTTCTAGTGGGTCCAAATAAATCCATGTGAATTAGTTCTAGGGGTTTTGATGTTGAGACTATGTTCTTAGACTTGAAGGAACTTCTTGTTTGTTTCCCTAGTTGACATGCAACACAAATTTTGTTCTTTTCAAAGTCTATTTTTGGTAGTCCTTTGACTAGATCTTTTGTAATCAATTTAGAAATTAGATCCATGCTAGCATGCCCAAACCTACGATGCCATAACCAGCTAGTCTCATTGACCTTGCCATCCATGGCTACAAGACATTGGCCATCCTTCATGGTGAGATCATCAAGATCTACCATGTAAACATTTCCACGCCTATGTCCCGTAAGTATGATCTCATTGTCAACTGGACTACTAATTATGCATAGTGAAGATTCAAAAGACACTTTAAAGCCCTTGTCACAAAATTGACTTATACTTAATAAATTATGTTTTAACCCATTAACTAACAATACATTGTCAATAAATGAGGAGGGTGATATGGAGATTTTACCAATGCCAATGATTTGACCTTTAGCATTGTCTCCAAATGTGACTACTCCTCCTTCTTTTGATTTCAAGGTGACGAAAAGGCTCTTGTCACCGGTCATATGCCTTGAGCAACCACTATCAAGATACCACATTCTCTTTTTACTCCCGGCTGCAAGGCATACCTGCAAAATAATCATGTGAAGCTCTTAGGTACCCAAGTTTTCTTGGGTCCTTCTTGGTTAGTGTAGTTGGTTCCCTTAGGCACCCACACTTTAGTTGTGTTTTTACCCTTTACAAATGTATTCTTGTTAGTTTGAATCTTTCTTTGAATGCAAGAATAGGCTTTATGTCCACTTTTCCCACAATGAAAGCATGTAGGTTTTTCAGTTTTGATATCTTTTGCTTTCACAAAAAAATTCTTTAGATATTTTTGTTGTTTGCTAGTTTTGTATCCTAATCCGGCTTTATTAAAAACAGCTCTTTGATTGGATAGAATAAGATTTAATTTTTTAGAGCTATGTGTAAATTTCTCCACAATTGGTTTGTACTTATGTACCTCATTTTTAAGGTCCAAATTTTCTTTAGCCAATTCTTCCTTATCATTATTAAGGAATTCAACATTTTGTGCAAGTGAGGTATTATTATTGAGTAGGAATTTAACTTTTAGATTTAATTCCTTAATGAGTGTTTTTGCCGTTTCATTTTCAATGCTAAGTTTTGAATTTTTATTCTCTAGGTCAATGGTGTTAACATTTTCAAAGCTCTCCTTCTCAATCAATAGGTTTTTAATGTCTTCCTTTAGTTTTTGATTGTAGGCCTTTAATTCTTTATTTTTTGCTCCTAACATACTACAATCACTCATGAGCTCTTGGAAAGCTTCATATAAATCTTCTAAAGTAAAATCTGTAGTCGAGCTTTGACATACCTCATCGTCGTCGAATGCCATGAAACACAAGTTGGCGGTCTCTTCCTTCTCTTCCTCGGAGGAGGATGTGTCACTATCATCCCAAGTTGCTTTCAACGCCTTCTTCTTCTTCTTTCCATAGTGCTTCTTCTGTTGAGGGCATTCGGAGCGGATGTGTCCCGGTCTCTTGCAATCATAACATATGATTGGGTCTCTTTCTTTTTCTTTTTCCTTTTTCCAATCATTTCTCCCTCCAAACTTCTTTCTTGGGAAGGGTTTCTTTCTTCTCATGAATTTTTTGAACTTCCTTACTATTAAGCCCAAGTCTTCATCTTCACTTTCTTCTTCACTCTCACCGCTTTCTTCTTCACAAACACTTGAAGTAGCCTTGAGTGCGATTGTCTTCTTCTTTGGCACATCTTCTTCATGTTGCTTCATTGTAAGCTCATGCGTCATCAATGAGCCTAATAGTTGTTCAAGTGCCAACGTGTTGAGGTCTTTAGCTTCTACATCGCCGTGACCTTCGCTTCCCAAGCTTTTGGCAAGGACCTGAGAATTTTGCTCACAAGTTCTGGGTTAGTGTAAGATTTACCCAAATTCTTTAGACCATTTATTATATCAGTGAAGCGTGTGAACATGCATGAGATAGTTTCGTTGGGTTCCATCTTAAATAACTCATATTTGTGAACTAGAATGTTCACTTTAGACTCTTTGACTTGATTGGTACCCTCGTGGGTAACTTCAAGCCTATCCCATATTTCCTTGGCGGAACTACAGGTGGATACTCTATTAAACTCATTTACATCTAGAGCACAAAACAATGAGTTCATGGCTCTAGCATTGAGTTGAACCATCCTACTATCATTCTCATCCCAGTCCTCTTCAGGCTTGGGAACTTGAATGCCATTAACTATGTGATATGGTTCATGTGGTCCTTTGATTATGACCCTCCACAAGGCATAATCTTGTGCTTGAATAAAAATTCTCATTATAGTCTTCCAATAGGAATAATTTGTCCCACTGAAGAGTGGAGGTCTATTGGTAGCCTGCCCCTCAGCAGGAACATTGTTGAAGGGTGTTGCCATCTTGATCTTTGGCAAAGACGGTTAGATCTTCAAGAAATACACAGAGCACCTGCTCTGATACCACTTGTTGCCCAGAGATGGTCACCCAAGAGGGGGGTGAATTGGGTGTTTTAAAACTTTTTGTCTAATTAAAACAAAACACACAAGTGTATGTGCAAAGGTGAAACTAAAGTTGCAACCACAATCAAACGCAAACACACAAAGGTTTATAGTGGTTCGGAGCTTCCACTGCTCCTACATCCACTCCCCAAACACCTTTGGAAATTTTCACTATAATCAGCGATTACAGTCCAGTAGTTTTGCGAGTGCACTACCCAACTCGTTGTTTTACCCCGGGCTAACAACGAACCCTACAATCCCCCAATTTAACCTAGGCTTGGGACGCCTATCCCTTGTTTCAAGTCCCTTGACTGGAACAAGTACAATAATCAAATGTTTTACAAAGATTTAAAAGCTCTTAAGAAAGCAAATATAACAATGAGAAATATCAAAACCGGAAGAACCCTTTTTGCCGTTGGAAGCGTGGGTTATGGTGATTCTTCCGATGTGGATCACGTTGGCTTGAATGAAAGCTTTGAATGCCGAGTGGGAGTGAGTAGTTGAGCACGAAATCAGATGGGAAAGCTTGAATGCACTTGATTTCTCCTCTTGAAAGCACTAACTCCCTTGAACCTCTTTCTCTTTCTTCTCTCTTGAATGATCTTGTGTTTGGTTGGTGAGAAGTTGTTTAAAGGCACTTAAAAGCTCCCTTTTATAGCCCTACAAGCAATAGATCCGTTAGACACAAGGAAATGACCGTTTGAAATTCAAACAAACCTGCAAAAGTGTGTCAGTCGCGTCCCAGGTGCTCCGGAGACGTCTCCGCTTCAACGCGAGACGTCTCGGCTGTATAAAAATTCTTTTGACGATGTTTGGAGTCGACTCGGTGCTTTACGGGGACGTCTCTGAAGAAGAACAGCTTGAATGCTTGTTTTTCTATTTTTCTGAGAGAGTCGGCTCGGCACTTTATGGGGACGTCTCGGGATGTTTGCGCTTTTTGCATGGGGACGACTCCGTAGTTTTATCACCGAAAAATAAGTCCTCTGGAATCCCCTGAGAGAGTCGACTCTGCGCTTTCTGGGGATGTCTCGGAAAGTTTGCTTTTTATGCGTGGGGACGACTCCGCGTCCTTCGGAGACGACTCGCGCGCATCCCTTGAAAACGGCCTTTCTGCCGTCTCTGAGAGAGTCGACTCCGCAGAGTCGGGAGTCGACTCCGACCCTGCGAGACGTCTCGCCAGGTGCCGAGGACGTCTCCAGACGTGCCAATTCATCCTCTTCGTGCCAGAGACGTCTCTGGGACAAACCGGAGACGTCTCGGCTATCCCTGATCTATTTTCTTCATCTCAAAAAAATCTTCAAAAAATCCTTAAAAAATATGGGAACATGCCTTGACAATTGTTAACAATATTCTTAGTTAAACACCTGAAATCCTCAAATAAATTGTTAATATAAAGAGAATTATACTCTAGTGTTTTGTATTCATCAAAATCCATTAGGGGGTCAACAATTGTGCTTTAGATAGAAATGAATTCAATAGAGTCTCTACTTGCATTTCTGCAAAAGAGATTTGGGATAGACTTGAAGTGACCCACGAGGGCACAAATCAAGTAAAAGAATCCAAAATAAATATATTAGTTCATAAGTATGAATTATTTAAAATGGATTCTAATGAAACAATCACTTGCATGTTCACTGGATTTACTGACATTGTCAATGGCCTAAAAAGCCTTGGCAAAAATTATACTAACAGTGAGCTTGTCAGGAAGATTCTTCGTTGTCTACCAAAGTCATGGGAAGCCAAGGTGACGGCAATCCAAGAAGCCAAGGACTTAAACAAGCTGCCACTCGAGGAGCTACTTGGATCCCTCATGACGCATGAGCTAACAATAAAACAACACAATGAAGAAGAGTCCTCTCACAAGAAAAAAGTAATAGCACTAAAATCTGTTTCCACTAACAAAGATTTGTTTTGCAGCAGTAGCAGTGAAGAGGAAGACAATGAGGGAGATGATGATGAGGCTCTCCTTGTAAGAAAATTCCGTAGATTCATCAACCGGAAGAAGTCCTCTCATCAAAGGAGAGGCCCCTCAAGCTCCTATCACAAGGATAAAGGTAAGGAAAGGGAAAATGAGGGGATCGGATGTTATGAGTGTAAGAAGCCGGAGCATTTCAGAGCTGAGTGTCCTTTGCTGAAGAAGGGGAGCAAGTACAAGAAAAAGAAAGTCTTCGTCTCCACTGTTGCCCAGTAGATACAACCCAAGAGGGGGGGGGGGTGAATTGGGTCTTTTAAAACTTTTATACTACTTCTAAAACTTTTCAATTAATTATGCTAAGTTGTATAGATGCACAGTGGAATTTAAACTTAGCAACAGTTTAATTTATTGAATGAGATTTGATTAAGTAAATTGAGTATGCTTGCAACTAAGGATTGCGTAGATAAGAGTTAAGCAAGCAATTTATCTAAGTAGGTAAGTGAGCAAGTTAGATAATGACAAAAAGCATCACAAACACAACAAACATATAGTGGTTCGGTGCACCCCAGCACCTACATCCACTCCCCAAGACCTCTTGGGAATTTCACTACAATCCTTCCGATTACAGCCGGTTGTTTTACAAGCTCACAACCCAACTTGTTGTTTTGCGAGATCACAACGAACTCGGTCGGTTTTCACAGGCTCACCGACTAGAACCAGCCGATTGTTTTTTTGGGTTCACAATCAAACCCAGTTGGTTTTTCCAAAGGCTCACCAACCACAACCTTACAACGATTGTTTTCCGGGTTCACAATCAACCCAGTTGGTTTTCCCAAAGGCTCACCAACCACAACCTTACACCGTTGATTTTTCTTTTGGCTCACCAACAAACCTTAACCTCTTGATTCAATCCCTTGAATGAATCAAGTTACAAGATATTAGACTAAGAATTAAAGCAAATACAAGCTTCTTAACTAAGCAAATATAGCAAATATAAACAAATAGAGTAAAGAGTGTTAGATGTATGCCCTAGAAGCCAATTTGGCTGACACATTGTTGATTCTAGGGACATAATTTTGTACTTGACTATTTATTATTGAATAAATAAAAGGCATCTTTTTCATTCATATTGTTCATGTGTCTATGAATCGTCCAAGAAATTAATAAGATGATGATACATATTCTCAAGAGTTGAGAATTTGAGCCATGTATCATTGGTGATTAATTTCTAAATGCTCCTGATCAATGGATCATCACGAGGACGGTGATCGATCCGATCAGTGCACAGATCACTCTCCTTCTGGATGGACGAGACTTGAGTCCACAGTGTAGGGACACTGAAGTGATAGTGCAGGTGCTTGTTAGAGAACAAGGGTACTGAGCGTGACCAAGACAAGAAGTCACTTGGATGTCTATCCACTCGTCAGTGACTTGCTTGATGTTGCAGTAGTGTGACTGGTCCTTTGACCTGCGGTGCTTCGGCTACTCACAGTGAGGTTATTGTAGTTTGACTGCACACATACATGGTCTCTAGCCATATGGGTCCATGCAGTGTAGATTGGCTGCAGTAGGTTCACTGTAGGAGTAGGGTATGCACCTACAAGAAATCTATCGACCTTGATAGAAGAGGAGTGATCCTATGTGATTTGTTAGACTGAGTTCTAAGACCTTGGCCAGGGCAGTAAAGTGGAGAAAGAGTTTTCCACTATCGAACTCAAGTCGAATAAATCTTGACATATGACAGACGATGGGGTTTGACGAGTTGTCCATGACCTCCGTCCCATAGGGATCCACGATAGTAGGACTGTATCACATGTTAACTGCACCTAGAGGTTCATCATTCCATTCTGCTGGGTAGCCACTACATGCTGCTAGGTGTCACTGGTGGATGGTGGGACTCATAGGGATTATCTTGATGATCGATAAACCCTAATGAGTTGAGTTGGAATCGTTCCAACCCATTGAAAGGAGTTTTCAATGATATAGTGATAGAGATCACAATATATCTCACTACCAGTCAGAATAGAACCTATGGGGTCACACACACTAGAAGTATTGACCGATCCGATGGTTTAAATCGTGATTAGGAATCACAAGAAATCAATTTGATTGATAAGAAGTTGAAGAGGAACAAAGGGAATTAATTAATTGGACTTAAACACAAATCCTACTTCGGATAGGATTCCTAGAGTCCTGATTGGATTAGGACTGGGAATCCTAGTTGGAGTAGGACTGGGATTCCTATTTGGAATAGGATTCCTACAATCCTAATGAGATTAGGAATTTTGAATTGGATTCCTACTTGGAGTAGGATTCCTAGAAATCCTAATTGGATTAGGACTTCGGATTCAAATGGAGTCCTAATTGGATTAGGACTAAAATTAAACAAATCCTAATTGGATTAGGATTCCTTAAGTCTAAATTAATTAATAATCTAATGAATCAACATGACTCCTAATTGGATTAGGATTGAAGAGTTCAATTGAGTCATGGTTCATTCAAGTCCTAATTGGATTAGGACTAGCGTAGATTGAACCCAATATGGTCAATCCTAATTAGATTAGGACTTAACCATAAGAGAGGCACCCAATCCTCTTTGGAAGAGGATTAGGGCAACACAAGAAGGAGGGATCACGCCCCTCCTCCTCTCCTTGTGTGCGGCATGAAGAGAGGGGCCGGCGCCCCCCTTCCCTCTTTGGAAAATCATCTAGGGCTCCTACTTTGGAGGAGCCCTTGATGGCTATAAGAGAGGCACTAGGGCCGGCGCCCTAGAGGTGTCTTCTCCTCCTCTTCAAGCCGTGGAAGCCCCCTCTCCTCCTCTTTAGTTGCAGCCGCAAGCAAGGGAAAAGATCTCCAAGTGTTGGCGGCCTCCTTCCCTTCCCTTCCTTCATCCAACGCAAGGAACAAGAGAAGGCTGCGTAGAGGATCATCTTCTTCCTATTCTTCATCCTTCTTCTTCCTCCTTCTAAGCACAATCAAGAGTTGATTGAGAGGAAGGACATCAGCCATCAAAGCTATCTTTGCAAGGGAGCTAGCACCCCGGTGAGATAGAGAGCTTGGATCGGATCCTGCTTCGTGTGGATACCCGTAGAGGCCGGACGTTTGAACGGCTTCAAGCGAACCCTCTTCCAAAACCACGAATTCAGATTTGCGGTGATCATCTACCCGCGCAAGGTGAAGATTTGATCTTCCTAATAGTTTTAAAAGTTTTAATTCTTACCTAATTACGAAAGGTCTCGAAACAACGTTCATGCGATGAACGTCGAACCCGTGCATGCCGATTCCGCTGCCATCTGAAAAATTTTTGAAATATCAGCGGCATGGGCGGGTTCCCAACAGTGGTATCAGAGCCTAGGCTTCGTAGATTAAGGTAAGAATTAAATATCTAAAGGCATATTAGATCTGAAAATTAAATGATCATGCATGCTGAAAAATTCTGCATGCAGATTTTTTCAGGGGTGCTGATTTTTTACATGCTGATTTTTATGTGATAAAAAGATGATTCTAATTGCATTGTTAATGGGATTACAAAGTTTAGAATCATGATTAGCATGATCAGCGACCTATGTCATGATATAATCAGTTAGTTTTCAGATCTGAAATTATAATTGTAGCATACGGTGATGATCATAGGATTCAACCCCTTTTGGTATCAAATGTAATGACCTGCGATGTGATCTGCGATGTCATGTAATTTTTCAGATGCTTGCATGCATCTTATTTGATGTTTTGAGAGGCCTGCGTGCCTCCTAAAAGGAGATGTAAATTATTTTTATTTTTATTTTACATCTGGTTGTATTTCTGTGATGTGATGTACATCAACGATCAAGTTGAAGCAAAGGCATGAGATGAAAGGTGATCCAAGCGGTTGATGGCGATGGGATCAAGGGTTGATCAAGGATCGAATCAAGGAGGCTTGGAACCAATTCAAGAGTTGAAGACCACTTGATCAATTGATGTGCATGTGCTTGTAATACGACCTAATTAGAATCCATGATCATCACCTAGTTAAAGTTTAGCTTTAATTATTGCCGCGATTATAACTGCCTGCAATGCGCCGTTTGCATGTGATGTGAATGAGAGTCGGGTAGATAGGTCTACATGTGATGTAGCAAACCCAATTGAGACCTAAATCAAAACCTCCTCAATCAAGTCGAGAGTGAACCGACATGAGCAAGTCATATTAGATTAATTGATCTAATTGGTGTCTAGGAAAGCATGAAAGGTGGTTACTTAATTAGGACCTTACTCTCTGAGTAAGGGGAGCCTCCCACCTGCTTATCTGGCCAATTGTTCGATTACCTCTTATGAAAGGCTCAAGTTGCAAACACTAAGACCTGATTAACCAATATTAAGTCAATAGGTCTTCCACTGTAGTAGAGCTGCTAAGGCCTTTCTGATGTTGACTTGTCTCGGCTGGATACAGTGGTCAAGTTGCATTGGGGGGCTGGACCTCTCTATAGACATGAGATGTTGTAGGGTAAAGGTGGGGTTGGGCACCAATAACTGTTAGGTGAGGACCCAATGACGACTTTATTCCTACGGTTATACAGTGGGTCTGACTTAACTAAGAAATGAGACCAATAACTGTTAGGTGAGGTCTTCATGGCTTAGAGACCAAGTTGCACTGCAACATGCTTGAGAAGCATTGTACAAGAGTTGTACACTCATCCATCTATGTGTCACCAATAACTGTTAGGTGAGGTGGCATGTAAATTGGTGGGACCGCAGTACCCACTAGAAACCCTAGTCGTGTGGGATTTCCGTTTTCCTACCAGGGGAGTGTGAGGAATTCGAGAAAATAGTGGGAGTCACAATTTGTTCTAAAAGACCTTAGGACAGATTAGGATCAAGTACAAAAGTCTAACTAGAATCTTTACTCTCTGCAGATACAATGTCGGCTTCAAACCCTTTGACCCGTATTCTTGAGACCAACCGACTGACCGGAACCAATTACAAGGACTGGCTTAGAAATCTCAAAATAGTTTTGGACTGTGAGAAGATAGGCTACATACTCGATTCAGATATCCCCACATTACCAGCACGTCCCACTGATGTTCAGCGTGAGATGCATAAAAAGTGGTTGGACGATGACATTAGAGTAAAATGCTATATGATGGCATCTATGTCTAATGAACTCCAATGCCAGCATGAAAATATAAAGACTGCTAGGGACATACTGGCACACCTGCAAGAGTTGTATGGTGAGCAGAGTCGCACAGCTCGTTTTGAAGTGTCCAAGAGGCTTTTCAAAGCGAAGATGCGCGAGGGGCAGTCTGTCCATGATCACGGTCTGACCATGATCAAGGACCTAGAGGAGCTTGAGAAGCTCGGTATGGACATGCACAAGGAATTGCAAGTGGATTTGATCCTACAGTCACTTCCTGATTCATTTGGTCAGTTTATAGTAAACTACCACATGAATAAGATTGAATGCACTAAGACTGAACTAATCAACATGTTGGTAACTGCTGAGGGAGCCTTGAAAGGTTCAAGGGGCAATGTCCTCGCTGCTGAGTTGACTTCTGGTTCCAAGAGAAAGTCTACTTGGAAGAAAAAGAAGCCTGCAAAGAAGCAGAAGAAAGACAAGAAGCCAAAGAAGGAAGTTCAAAAGAAAAAGGCTAACGACAAAGGAAAATGTTTCCACTGCAATGTCGAAGGCCACTGGAAGAGAAACTGTCCTTCATACCTCGAGAGCCTGAAGAACAAGAAAGGTGACACACCTTCAGAAGGTATAGACTTGCTCATTATTGAAACTAATCTAACGATTTCTTCTACTTCTAGTTGGGTTATAGATTCTGGTTCTAGTGCTCATTTGTGCACTACCATGCAGGGTCTAAAGGAAAGTAGAAGGCTGGCGGAAGGTGCAGTAACCCTTCGGGTTGGCAACGGGGCAAAAGTTGCTGCTGTGGCTGTGGGCACCTACCATCTGCGACTACCGTCTGGATTTAGTTTAATACTTAGAGACTGTTATTATGTACCTGTTGCTAGCAGAAATTTGATTTCTGTTTCATGTCTAGCACAGGAAGGTCATGTTTTTACATTTGACAAAGACTGCTGTTCTATTTATTTAAGAAATAAAATAGTCGCACGTGGTTTCATGATTGACAGTCTCTATCATTTACATATGGATGTATCTGTGAATGTTACCGAGCAAGATGTGAGTGCCAAAGGATCCAAAAGATCCAGAGATGAGATAAACCAAAGGTATTTGTGGCACCTTAGGCTTGGCCATATTGGAGAGGACAGAATGAACAAAATGGATAAAGATGGGCTTTTAGGCTCATTGACTTCCGAGTCATATCCAGTTTGCGAGTCCTGTCTTCAAGGAAAGATGGCTAGACTGCCCTTTGTAGGACATGGGGAGAGGACCACCGAAATACTTACCCTAGTACATACAGATGTATGTGGCCCATTCGATGTGCTAGCCAGGGGACGTTATTCATACTTCATTACCTTTACCGATGATTATTCACGGTATGGGTATGTGTATCTTATGAGACACAAGTCTGAATCCTTTGAAAAGTTCAAAGAGTTCAAGAATGAAGTAGAAAAACAAACTGGAAAACCTCTTAAGGCCCTTCGATCAGATCGAGGAGGGGAATACCTTAGTGGGGAATTCTGGGACTATCTCAAAGAAAACGGCATAGTCTCACAATGGACACCTCTGGGTACACCTCAACTCAACGGGGTGTCAGAGAGGAGGAATCGGACCCTATTGGATATGGTCAGGTCCATGATGAGCTTCACTGATTTACCTATGTTTCTTTGGGGAGATGCCTTACTCACAGCGATTTATTTATTGAATAGAGTTCCCTCTAAATCCGTTCCTACCACACCGTATGAGATATGGCATGGTAAGAAACCAAGTCTGGGTCATCTCAAGATTTGGGGGTGTCCGGCCCACGTCAAGCGACTACAGGCGGACAAGTTAGAGGCTAGGACCATAAGTGCTCGTTTTATAGGATATCCTAAAGAGTCATTAGGATACAATTTTTACGTCTCAGAGGATCACAATGTGTTTGTGAGCCGTCATGCCATCTTCTTGGAAAATCAGTTTATCCTTGATAGAGGCAGTGGGAGGAAAATTGAGCTTGAAGAGAAAGTCTCTGAAAAGCAACGAGTCATGGATCCTAAAGAACCTATTCATAAGGAGCCAGTACACGATGTCCCTCAACCACCTCGTAGATCTAGTAGGGTCTCCCATCCTCCCGATAGATACTTAGGTATACTAGAAGAGGATACCGAGGAAATGTTCCTAGTGGGAGATAGGGATCACATACAGGATCCCAAAACCTACAACGAGGCGATATCTGATATCGATTCCGAGAAATGGCTGAAAGCTATGAAGTCAGAGATAGACTCCATGCATTCCAACCAAGTCTGGACCTTAGTAGATCCACCAGAAGGTATTGTACCTATTGGATGCAAATGGATCTACAAAAGGAAAATAGGTTCGGATGGAGAGGTAGAGACCTATAAGGCAAGGCTTGTGGCGAAAGGGTATAGTCAGCGCGAAGGTATTGACTATCAGGAGACCTTTTCACCTGTAGCCATGCTAAAATCCATCCGGACATTGCTTGCCATTGCAGCATTTCATGACTATGAAATCTGGCAGATGGATGTGAAAACTGCTTTCCTGAATGGATATCTTGATGAAGATATCTATATGGAACAGCCTTTGGGTTTCACTTCCAGTGATGGAGATCACAAGGTCTGCAAGCTGCAAAGGTCCATCTATGGACTAAAGCAAGCCTCTCAGAGTTGGAACACTCGTTTCAATGACGCAATCAAAACGTTTGATTTCATCAAAAAACGAAGAGGAACCGTGTGTTTACAAAAAGGTTAGTGGGAGTGCTGTCGTTTTTCTCGTACTGTACGTAGATGACATTCTTCTGATTGGGAATGATATTCCCATGCTAACCTCGGTCAAGGTCTGGTTGTCAAAAGAATTCTCCATGAAAGACCTTGGGGAAGCATCCTATATTTTAGGAATAAAGGTCTATAGAGATAGATCTAAAAGGATGCTTGGCCTTTCACAGAAGATGTACATAGAGGAGGTGCTGAAGAGGTTCAGCATGGAAAACTCCAAGAGGGGTCTCTTACCCCTAAGGCATGGAATTCATCTCTCTTAGAAGATGTGCCCCAACACATCTGAAGAGATTCAACGCATGAGCAAGATTCCCTATGCATCGGCAATAGGAAGCCTCATGTATGCCATGCTGTGTACACGACCTGATATAGCTCTTACTGTGAGTGTCACAAGCAGATATCAGTCGGATACAGGCAAGAAGCACTGGATAGCTGTGAAGAACAGTCTTAAGTACTTGAGAAGAACTAAGGACATGTTCTTGGTCTTTGGGAGAAGATCAGAGTTGAAGGTAGAAGGATGCACACATATTGATGATAGAAAGTCTACATCAGAATATGTGCAATTGTGGTTCAGTAAATTGGAAGAGTTCCAAACAACCGATCATTATAGATTCTACCTTAGAAGCTGAATGTTAAGCCGTATCTAAGGGTGCAGTGGAAACCTTCTGATTAAAAGTTAATTGCAGAATTAGGTGTAATGTCATTAGATGCCATGACACTTTACTGCGATAACATTGGCACCATAACACTAGCTATGGAGCCATGGTCTCATCAGAAGTCCAAGCACATAGAGCGGCGCTTCCATTTCATACGCGACTATGATATAGAGGTGCAGAGAGTAGACTCCGCGGATAACGTGGCAGACCCTTTCACTAAGCAGCTGAGTCAGCAAAAGACTGAAGCCCACCTTGAGAAGATGGGCGTAAGATATATGACCAATTGGCTTTAGTGCAAGTGGGAGATTGTTAGATGTATGCCCTAGAAGCCAATTTGGCTGACACATTGTTGATTCTAGGGACATAATTTTGTACTTGACTATTTATTATTGAATAAATAAAAGGCATCTTTTTCATTCATATTGTTCATGTGTCTATGAATCGTCCAAGAAATTAATAAGATGATGATACATATTCTCAAGAGTTGAGAATTTGAGCCATGTATCATTGGTGATTAATTTCTAAATGCTCCTGATCAATGGATCATCACGAGGACGGTGATCGATCCGATCAGTGCACAGATCACTCTCCTTCTGGATGGACGAGACTTGAGTCCACAGTGTAGGGACACTGAAGTGATAGTGCAGGTGCTTGTTAGAGAACAAGGGTACTGAGCGTGACCAAGACAAGAAGTCACTTGGATGTCTATCCACTCGTCAGTGACTTGCTTGATGTTGCAGTAGTGTGACTGGTCCTTTGACCTGCGGTGCTTCGGCTACTCACAGTGAGGTTATTGTAGTTTGACTGCACACATACATGGTCTCTAGCCATATGGGTCCATGCAGTGTAGATTGGCTGCAGTAGGTTCACTGTAGGAGTAGGGTATGCACCTACAAGGAATCTATCGACCTTGATAGAAGAGGAGTGATCCTATGTGATTTGTTAGACTGAGTTCTAAGACCTTGGTCAGGGCAGTAAAGTGGAGAAAGAGTTTTCCACTATCGAACTCAAGTCGAATAAATCTTGACATATGACAGACGATGGGGTTTGACGAGTTGTCCATGACCTCCGTCCCATAGGGATCCACGATAGTAGGACTGTATCACATGTTAACTGCACCTAGAGGTTCATCATTCCATTCTGCTGGGTAGCCACTACATGCTGCTAGGTGTCACTGGTGGATGGTGGGACTCATAGGGATTATCTTGATGATCGATAAATCCTAATGAGTTGAGTTGGAATCGTTCCAACCCATTGAAAGGAGTTTTCAATGATATAGTGATAGAGATCACAATATATCTCACTACCAGTCAGAATAGAACCTATGGGGTCACACACACTAGAAGTATTGACCGATCCGATGGTTGAAATCGTGATTAGGAATCACAAGAAATCAATTTGATTGATAAGAAGTTGAAGAGGAACAAAGGGAATTAATTAATTGGACTTAAACACAAATCCTACTTCGGATAGGATTCCTAGAGTCCTAATTGGATTAGGACTGGGAATCCTAGTTGGAGTAGGACTGGGATTCCTATTTGGAATAGGATTCCTACAATCCTAATGAGATTAGGAATTTTGAATTGGATTCCTACTTGGAGTAGGATTCCTAGAAATCCTAATTGGATTAGGACTTCGGATTCAAATGGAGTCCTAATTGGATTAGGACTAAAATTAAACAAATCCTAATTGGATTAGGATTCCTTAAGTCTAAATTAATTAATAATCTAATGAATCAACATGACTCCTAATTGGATTAGGATTGAAGAGTTCAATTGAGTCATGGTTCATTCAAGTCCTAATTGGATTAGGACTAGCGTAGATTGAACCCAATATGGTCAATCCTAATTAGATTAGGACTTAACCATAAGAGAGGCACCCAATCCTCTTTGGAAGAGGATTAGGGCAACACAAGAAGGAGGGATCACGCCCCTCCTCCTCTCCTTGTGTGCGGCATGAAGAGAGGGGCCGGCGCCCCCCTTCCCTCTTTGGAAAATCATCTAGGGCTCCTACTTTGGAGGAGCCCTTGATGGCTATAAGAGAGGCACTAGGGCCGGCGCCCTAGAGGTGTCTTCTCCTCCTCTTCAAGCCGTGGAAGCCCCCTCTCCTCCTCTTTAGTTGCAGCCGCAAGCAAGGGAAAAGATCTCCAAGTGTTGGCGGCCTCCTTCCCTTCCCTTCCTTCATCCAACGCAAGGAACAAGAGAAGGCTGCGTAGAGGATCATCTTCTTCCTATTCTTCATCCTTCTTCTTCCTCCTTCTAAGCACAATCAAGAGTTGATTGAGAGGAAGGACATCAGCCATCAAAGCTATCTTTGCAAGGGAGCTAGCACCCCGGTGAGATAGAGAGCTTGGATCGGATCCTGCTTCGTGTGGATACCCGTAGAGGCCGGACGTTTGAACGGCTTCAAGCGAACCCTCTTCCAAAACCACGAATTCAGATTTGCGGTGATCATCTACCCGCGCAAGGTGAAGATTTGATCTTCCTAATAGTTTTAAAAGTTTTAATTCTTACCTAATTACGAAAGGTCTCGAAACAACGTTCATGCGATGAACGTCGAACCCGTGCATGCCGATTCCGCTGCCATCTGAAAAATTTTTGAAATATCAGCGGCATGGGCGGGTTCCCAACAGTGGTATCAGAGCCTAGGCTTCGTAGATTAAGGTAAGAATTAAATATCTAAAGGCATATTAGATCTGAAAATTAAATGATCATGCATGCTGAAAAATTCTGCATGCAGATTTTTTCAGGGGTGCTGATTTTTTACATGCTGATTTTTATGTGATAAAAAGATGATTCTAATTGCATTGTTAATGGGATTACAAAGTTTAGAATCATGATTAGCATGATCAGCGACCTATGTCATGATATAATCAGTTAGTTTTCAGATCTGAAATTATAATTGTAGCATACGGTGATGATCATAGGATTCAACCCCTTTTGGTATCAAATGTAATGACCTGCGATGTGATCTGCGATGTCATGTAATTTTTCAGATGCTTGCATGCATCTTATTTGATGTTTTGAGAGGCCTGCGTGCCTCCTAAAAGGAGATGTAAATTATTTTTATTTTTATTTTACATCTGGTTGTATTTCTGTGATGTGATGTACATCAACGATCAAGTTGAAGCAAAGGCATGAGATGAAAGGTGATCCAAGCGGTTGATGGCGATGGGATCAAGGGTTGATCAAGGATCGAATCAAGGAGGCTTGGAACCAATTCAAGAGTTGAAGACCACTTGATCAATTGATGTGCATGTGCTTGTAATACGACCTAATTAGAATCCATGATCATCACCTAGTTAAAGTTTAGCTTTAATTATTGCCGCGATTATAACTGCCTGCAATGCGCCGTTTGCATGTGATGTGAATGAGAGTCGGGTAGATAGGTCTACATGTGATGTAGCAAACCCAATTGAGACCTAAATCAAAACCTCCTCAATCAAGTCGAGAGTGAACCGACATGAGCAAGTCATATTAGATTAATTGATCTAATTGGTGTCTAGGAAAGCATGAAAGGTGGTTACTTAATTAGGACCTTACTCTCTGAGTAAGGGGAGCCTCCCACCTGCTTACCTGGCCAATTGTTCGATTACCTCTTATGAAAGGCTCAAGTTGCAAACACTAAGACCTGATTAACCAATATTAAGTCAATAGGTCTTCCACTGTAGTAGAGCTGCTAAGGCCTTTCTGATGTTGACTTGTCTCGGCTGGATACAGTGGTCAAGTTGCATTGGGGGGCTGGACCTCTCTATAGACATGAGATGTTGTAGGGTAAAGGTGGGGTTGGGCACCAATAACTGTTAGGTGAGGACCCAATGACGACTTTATTCCTACGGTTATACAGTGGGTCTGACTTAACTAAGAAATGAGACCAATAACTGTTAGGTGAGGTCTTCATGGCTTAGAGACCAAGTTGCACTGCAACATGCTTGAGAAGCATTGTACAAGAGTTGTACACTCATCCATCTATGTGTCACCAATAACTGTTAGGTGAGGTGGCATGTAAATTGGTGGGACCGCAGTACCCACTAGAAACCCTAGTCGTGTGGGATTTTCGTTTTCCTACCAGGGGAGTGTGAGGAATTCGAGAAAATAGTGGGAGTCACAATTTGTTCTAAAGACCTTAGGACAGATTAGGATCAAGTACAAAAGTCTAACTAGAATCTTTACTCTCTGCAGATACAATGTCGGCTTCAAACCCTTTGACCCGTATTCTTGAGACCAACCGACTGACCGGAACCAATTACAAGGACTGGCTTAGAAATCTCAAAATAGTTTTGGACTGTGAGAAGATAGGCTACATACTCGATTCAGATATCCCCACATTACCAGCACGTCCCACTGATGTTCAGCGTGAGATGCATAAAAAGTGGTTGGACGATGACATTAGAGTAAAATGCTATATGATGGCATCTATGTCTAATGAACTCCAATGCCAGCATGAAAATATAAAGACTGCTAGGGACATACTGGCACACCTGCAAGAGTTGTATGGTGAGCAGAGTCGCACAGCTCGTTTTGAAGTGTCCAAGAGGCTTTTCAAAGCGAAGATGCGCGAGGGGCAGTCTGTCCATGATCACGGTCTGACCATGATCAAGGACCTAGAGGAGCTTGAGAAGCTCGGTATGGACATGCACAAGGAATTGCAAGTGGATTTGATCCTACAGTCACTTCCTGATTCATTTGGTCAGTTTATAGTAAACTACCACATGAATAAGATTGAATGCACTAAGACTGAACTAATCAACATGTTGGTAACTGCTGAGGGAGCCTTGAAAGGTTCAAGGGGCAATGTCCTCGCTGCTGAGTTGACTTCTGGTTCCAAGAGAAAGTCTACTTGGAAGAAAAAGAAGCCTGCAAAGAAGCAGAAGAAAGACAAGAAGCCAAAGAAGGAAGTTCAAAAGAAAAAGGCTAACGACAAAGGAAAATGTTTCCACTGCAATGTCGAAGGCCACTGGAAGAGAAACTGTCCTTCATACCTCGAGAGCCTGAAGAACAAGAAAGGTGACACACCTTCAGAAGGTATAGACTTGCTCATTATTGAAACTAATCTAACGATTTCTTCTACTTCTAGTTGGGTTATAGATTCTGGTTCTAGTGCTCATTTGTGCACTACCATGCAGGGTCTAAAGGAAAGTAGAAGGCTGGCGGAAGGTGCAGTAACCCTTCGGGTTGGCAACGGGGCAAAAGTTGCTGCTGTGGCTGTGGGCACCTACCATCTGCGACTACCGTCTGGATTTAGTTTAATACTTAGAGACTGTTATTATGTACCTGTTGCTAGCAGAAATTTGATTTCTGTTTCATGTCTAGCACAGGAAGGTCATGTTTTTACATTTGACAAAGACTGCTGTTCTATTTATTTAAGAAATAAAATAGTCGCACGTGGTTTCATGATTGACAGTCTCTATCATTTACATATGGATGTATCTGTGAATGTTACCGAGCAAGATGTGAGTGCCAAAGGATCCAAAAGATCCAGAGATGAGATAAACCAAAGGTATTTGTGGCACCTTAGGCTTGGCCATATTGGAGAGGACAGAATGAACAAAATGGATAAAGATGGGCTTTTAGGCTCATTGACTCGAGTCATATCCAGTTTGCGAGTCCTGTCTTCAAGGAAAGATGGCTAGACTGCCCTTTGTAGGACATGGGGAGAGGACCACCGAAATACTTACCCTAGTACATACAGATGTATGTGGCCCATTCGATGTGCTAGCCAGGGGACGTTATTCATACTTCATTACCTTTACCGATGATTATTCACGGTATGGGTATGTGTATCTTATGAGACACAAGTCTGAATCCTTTGAAAAGTTCAAAGAGTTCAAGAATGAAGTAGAAAAACAAACTGGAAAACCTCTTAAGGCCCTTCGATCAGATCGAGGAGGGGAATACCTTAGTGGGGAATTCCGGGACTATCTCAAAGAAAACGGCATAGTCTCACAATGGACACCTCTGGGTACACCTCAACTCAACGGGGTGTCAGAGAGGAGGAATCGGACCCTATTGGATATGGTCAGGTCCATGATGAGCTTCACTGATTTACCTATGTTTCTTTGGGGAGATGCCTTACTCACAGCGATTTATTTATTGAATAGAGTTCCCTCTAAATCCGTTCCTACCACACCGTATGAGATATGGCATGGTAAGAAACCAAGTCTGGGTCATCTCAAGATTTGGGGGTGTCCGGCCCACGTCAAGCGACTACAGGCGGACAAGTTAGAGGCTAGGACCATAAGTGCTCGTTTTATAGGATATCCTAAAGAGTCATTAGGATACAATTTTTACGTCTCAGAGGATCACAATGTGTTTGTGAGCCGTCATGCCATCTTCTTGGAAAATCAGTTTATCCTTGATAGAGGCAGTGGGAGGAAAATTGAGCTTGAAGAGAAAGTCTCTGAAAAGCAACGAGTCATGGATCCTAAAGAACCTATTCATAAGGAGCCAGTACACGATGTCCCTCAACCACCTCGTAGATCTAGTAGGGTCTCCCATCCTCCCGATAGATACTTAGGTATACTAGAAGAGGATACCGAGGAAATGTTCCTAGTGGGAGATAGGGATCACATACAGGATCCCAAAACCTACAACGAGGCGATATCTGATATCGATTCCGAGAAATGGCTGAAAGCTATGAAGTCAGAGATAGACTCCATGCATTCCAACCAAGTCTGGACCTTAGTAGATCCACCAGAAGGTATTGTACCTATTGGATGCAAATGGATCTACAAAAGGAAAATAGGTTCGGATGGAGAGGTAGAGACCTATAAGGCAAGGCTTGTGGCGAAAGGGTATAGTCAGCGCGAAGGTATTGACTATCAGGAGACCTTTTCACCTGTAGCCATGCTAAAATCCATCCGGACATTGCTTGCCATTGCAGCATTTCATGACTATGAAATCTGGCAGATGGATGTGAAAACTGCTTTCCTGAATGGATATCTTGATGAAGATATCTATATGGAACAGCCTTTGGGTTTCACTTCCAGTGATGGAGATCACAAGGTCTGCAAGCTGCAAAGGTCCATCTATGGACTAAAGCAAGCCTCTCAGAGTTGGAACACTCGTTTCAATGACGCAATCAAAACGTTTGATTTCATCAAAAAACGAAGAGGAACCGTGTGTTTACAAAAAGGTTAGTGGGAGTGCTGTCGTTTTTCTCGTACTGTACGTAGATGACATTCTTCTGATTGGGAATGATATTCCCATGCTAACCTCGGTCAAGGTCTGGTTGTCAAAAGAATTCTCCATGAAAGACCTTGGGGAAGCATCCTATATTTTAGGAATAAAGGTCTATAGAGATAGATCTAAAAGGATGCTTGGCCTTTCACAGAAGATGTACATAGAGGAGGTGCTGAAGAGGTTCAGCATGGAAAACTCCAAGAGGGGTCTCTTACCCCTAAGGCATGGAATTCATCTCTCTTAGAAGATGTGCCCCAACACATCTGAAGAGATTCAACGCATGAGCAAGATTCCCTATGCATCGGCAATAGGAAGCCTCATGTATGCCATGCTGTGTACACGACCTGATATAGCTCTTACTGTGAGTGTCACAAGCAGATATCAGTCGGATACAGGCAAGAAGCACTGGATAGCTGTGAAGAACAGTCTTAAGTACTTGAGAAGAACTAAGGACATGTTCTTGGTCTTTGGGAGAAGATCAGAGTTGAAGGTAGAAGGATGCACACATATTGATGATAGAAAGTCTACATCAGAATATGTGCAATTGTGGTTCAGTAAATTGGAAGAGTTCCAAACAACCGATCATTATAGATTCTACCTTAGAAGCTGAATGTTAAGCCGTATCTAAGGGTGCAGTGGAAACCTTCTGATTAAAAGTTAATTGCAGAATTAGGTGTAATGTCATTAGATGCCATGACACTTTACTGCGATAACATTGGCACCATAACACTAGCTATGGAGCCATGGTCTCATCAGAAGTCCAAGCACATAGAGCGGCGCTTCCATTTCATACGCGACTATGATATAGAGGTGCAGAGAGTAGACTCCGCGGATAACGTGGCAGACCCTTTCACTAAGCAGCTGAGTCAGCAAAAGACTGAAGCCCACCTTGAGAAGATGGGCGTAAGATATATGACCAATTGGCTTTAGTGCAAGTGGGAGATTGTTAGATGTATGCCCTAGAAGCCAATTTGGCTGACACATTGTTGATTCTAGGGACATAATTTTGTACTTGACTATTTATTATTGAATAAATAAAAGGCATCTTTTTCATTCATATTGTTCATGTGTCTATGAATCGTCCAAGAAATTAATAAGATGATGATACATATTCTCAAGAGTTGAGAATTTGAGCCATGTATCATTGGTGATTAATTTCTAAATGCTCCTGATCAATGGATCATCACGAGGACGGTGATCGATCCGATCAGTGCACAGATCACTCTCCTTCTGGATGGACGAGACTTGAGTCCACAGTGTAGGGACACTGAAGTGATAGTGCAGGTGCTTGTTAGAGAACAAGGGTACTGAGCGTGACCAAGACAAGAAGTCACTTGGATGTCTATCCACTCGTCAGTGACTTGCTTGATGTTGCAGTAGTGTGACTGGTCCTTTGACCTGCGGTGCTTCGGCTACTCACAGTGAGGTTATTGTAGTTTGACTGCACACATATATGGTCTCTAGCCATATGGGTCCATGCAGTGTAGATTGGCTGCAGTAGGTTCACTGTAGGAGTAGGGTATGCACCTACAAGGAATCTATCGACCTTGATAGAAGAGGAGTGATCCTATGTGATTTGTTAGACTGAGTTCTAAGACCTTGGCCAGGGCAGTAAAGTGGAGAAAGAGTTTTCCACTATCGAACTCAAGTCGAATAAATCTTGACATATGACAGACGATGGGGTTTGACGAGTTGTCCATGACCTCCGTCCCATAGGGATCCACGATAGTAGGACTGTATCACATGTTAACTGCACCTAGAGGTTCATCATTCCATTCTGCTGGGTAGCCACTACATGCTGCTAGGTGTCACTGGTGGATGGTGGGACTCATAGGGATTATCTTGATGATCGATAAATCCTAATGAGTTGAGTTGGAATCGTTCCAACCCATTGAAAGGAGTTTTCAATGATATAGTGATAGAGATCACAATATATCTCACTACCAGTCAGAATAGAACCTATGGGGTCACACACACTAGAAGTATTGACCGATCCGATGGTTGAAATCGTGATTAGGAATCACAAGAAATCAATTTGATTGATAAGAAGTTGAAGAGGAACAAAGGGAATTAATTAATTGGACTTAAACACAAATCCTACTTCGGATAGGATTCCTAGAGTCCTAATTGGATTAGGACTGGAAATCCTAGTTGGAGTAGGACTGGGATTCCTATTTGGAATAGGATTCCTACAATCCTAATGAGATTAGGAATTTTGAATTGGATTCCTACTTGGAGTAGGATTCCTAGAAATCCTAATTGGATTAGGACTTCGGATTCAAATGGAGTCCTAATTGGATTAGGACTAAAATTAAACAAATCCTAATTGGATTAGGATTCCTTAAGTCTAAATTAATTAATAATCTAATGAATCAACATGACTCCTAATTGGATTAGGATTGAAGAGTTCAATTGAGTCATGGTTCATTCAAGTCCTAATTGGATTAGGACTAGCGTAGATTGAACCCAATATGGTCAATCCTAATTAGATTAGGACTTAACCATAAGAGAGGCACCCAATCCTCTTTGGAAGAGGATTAGGGCAACACAAGAAGGAGGGATCACGCCCCTCCTCCTCTCCTTGTGTGCGGCATGAAGAGAGGGGCCGGCGCCCCCCTTCCCTCTTTGGAAAATCATCTAGGGCTCCTACTTTGGAGGAGCCCTTGATGGCTATAAGAGAGGCACTAGGGCCGGCGCCCTAGAGGTGTCTTCTCCTCCTCTTCAAGCCGTGGAAGCCCCCTCTCCTCCTCTTTAGTTGCAGCCGCAAGCAAGGGAAAAGATCTCCAAGTGTTGGCGGCCTCCTTCCCTTCCCTTCCTTCATCCAACGCAAGGAACAAGAGAAGGCTGCGTAGAGGATCATCTTCTTCCTATTCTTCATCCTTCTTCTTCCTCCTTCTAAGCACAATCAAGAGTTGATTGAGAGGAAGGACATCAGCCATCAAAGCTATCTTTGCAAGGGAGCTAGCACCCCGGTGAGATAGAGAGCTTGGATCGGATCCTGCTTCGTGTGGATACCCGTAGAGGCCGGACGTTTGAACGGCTTCAAGCGAACCCTCTTCCAAAACCACGAATTCAGATTTGCGGTGATCATCTACCCGCGCAAGGTGAAGATTTGATCTTCCTAATAGTTTTAAAAGTTTTAATTCTTACCTAATTACGAAAGGTCTCGAAACAACGTTCATGCGATGAACGTCGAACCCGTGCATGCCGATTCCGCTGCCATCTGAAAAATTTTTGAAATATCAGCGGCATGGGCGGGTTCCCAACAAAGAGAAGCCCTCAAACAAGTTTTGAAGATGAAGGAGCTCGGCTTCTTCTTTACTTGACCCTCTTCTGATTTGGCACGAAGTAGAGGATCACCGAGGCAGCACACGGATGGAGAGGAAGCTTTGGGATTCACTTGGATGCTCCTCTTCTCTCTATTTCGCTTTGGATGGCCCTTTTGTGCTTATGGAGGATTTCTCTTGTAATCTCTTTGAGATCTCTTCTCTAAATATTCTCTCCCACTTCCATACCTTCTTTCCTAGCTCTCCTCTTGATTTTATAGCTTTAGATGGCGTGGAAACAAGAATCTAGCCGTTAGAGACAAAAATAGAGCCGTTGGACACAGTCTGTACCTCCTGACAATATTTTCGTTGGGATCGGAGTCGACTCGCGCGATCTGGAGTCGACTCGCCTGTAGCAGGAGTCGACTCGTGCTTGACTGGAGACGACTCGGCCACTGTTCCAAATTTGAATTAATGTGCATGCCTTGTCCTAGAGTCGACTCGGACCAAACTGGAGTCGACTCGCCAATAGTTGGAGACGACTCGGGCACTTGGGGGTCGGCTCATTCTCAGGAATCCAGAGGACATATTTTCTGATTTTCTTCCTCGAGTCGACTCGGATTCTCTTGGAGTCAACTCGGCTCTCAGAGCCCAAAAACTGATCCTCTGTATTTTGGGGTCGCGCTGCCTTGGAGTCGACTCGAACTGTCTTGGAGTCGACTCGCCTCTCAGAGACAAAAATACCGTCTTCTGTCTTTGGGGTTGCGCTGTCTTGGAGTCGACTCAGACTTTGCGGGAGTCGACTCGGCTCACAGTGTCCGAAATTTGCTCTCTGACTTTTGTCTTGTTTTCCTTAGGAGTTGACTTGCCAGCCATCGGAGTCGACTCGAGTTCTTCAGGTGTCGACTCGGCTCTCAGGGTCCAAAATAGCTTCTCTGTCTTTCTGTCTGTTACTCCCTAAAGTCGACTCGTTCTACTCTGGAGTCGACTCGGCAAGCATCGGAGTCGACTCGAATTCTTCAGGAGTCGACTCGAGGACTATTCTTTTGAATTTTTCTTTGAATTCGCTCCTCCAACTTGAATCCTTTGAACTTGAAACTTTGGCCAATAAATTGTAGCTTTTTTCCAATTTTTCTTGAGAGCTTTGGAGGCCTTCTTGTGTTCTTCCAACTTGCTATGTTCCTTGCAAAATAAATATCTTTCTCCTTGCAACACAAACATTAGTATTTATACTTCAAGGTTTTGTGATCATCAAAATCAATATTTAAATCAATCTTTGGGTCATCAGTCTCCCCCTTTTTGATGATGACAAAACTTGGAGTATATGCAATATAAAATATATTGTGTTCTAGAAGTAATGCATAGCTAAGTTGTTTGAAGTAGAAAATATATATCTTTAAAATATACTTCATGATAATGCTTTTAGTTTTAATCTTAACATAATCAACACATAAAGCATTATGAGCATATACCTAGATATTTCTCCCCCTTTTTGACAACATCAAATAGATAGTGAAACATTAAGCACAAAGATAAGAATACTCAAATATTTTTTTTTCTTATTGTACTCTGATTTGCATGTCAAATTATTGCAAGGATATGAATCATATAACTCAAGGCAATAATGTTAGAATAAGATTAATGAGCATAGATCAGAGCCAATTAAGATAATTTTAGAGCAGAACACATCGAATGTGATTCCAAAAATAGTTTTCAAATTAAGTGTAGGTGGAATCTTTTTTAAGTTAATTCAAGAAGTACCACGAATGATATTCAAAGAAAGCACGAATGGAAATCTAACCTCTCTTCAATAATAAGTATGAAAGCTTGTTCATTTAAGATCTTTTGCCCAATATATTAAGTATTTTATCAACATGAGAGCAATTTAATTAATTTTCAGAGTATAAGATCAAAACTTATATACTTGAAAAACATATCATCATGTTGGATCATTAATTCTTAATGACTTCAAAGTTCTTTTATGATAATAAGAGCATTGGGGCACAAATACCAAAATATGGATTCATGCAATTTT
The DNA here is from genome assembly GCF_009389715.1 of Phoenix dactylifera. NCBI lineage: Eukaryota > Viridiplantae > Streptophyta > Magnoliopsida > Arecales > Arecaceae > Phoenix > Phoenix dactylifera. The sequence goes on from NW_024067807.1 coordinate 347,195, forward strand.
TGATACATCTTAGAGCTCTTTTAAAGACTTTCTTTTATTCCTTTAGAAAATAAGCACAATTTGGTACATATAATAATGAATTGGCATAAAAATTGAAGTTCTAAAGAACAAGCCAATAAGAACTCATTAGTAAATTTCAAAAATAGGTTTTCTAAGAGATACTCAAGAACATTCAACACATTATTCTTCCCTTTTTTCATTAAGTTAGAGGCTCTTAAGATCAACTGTTTGAATTGCAATTTGGTTCATGATTTATGCATAAGATATATTAACCAAATAACAAGCCTCAAGGTGTACCATAAAGATTTTCAGATTTAAATTTCAGATGATACATATTGGAGAGCATTAGGATCACTTTTCTCTCTCCTTTAGTTATAGATTTATGCGATTAAGTTCCATAAGATCTCTCCTTCTGAGATTTTCTTTCTCCCCCTCAATTGATCATTCCATTTAAGAGTTTAGAATTTGAAGATAATGTTCAATAAAATTGTCAATCTCAAAACAAATATATTTTCTATAAGTTTCAGCTTATTTTCATAAGACTCAATGTTTGAGATAAGACAACCTTTATAGAACTCATCTCAAGGTATAAACTTATTATATAATTAAAGCAAGTCTTGCAATATAAGGAGGTTCATCAAAATCAATCCATAAAAATCAAGGTATGAGATACTGAATATCTAAAGCTCCCCCTCAAAAGATGCATTCTTCTTTAATAATTCTTTTCTATTGTTGATTTTCAGATTTTAGTGATAAACGTGAATAAAACTGAAATTCTATGATATCGAGAATGTAGAGTAATCTAGTACTATTCAAAATTTGTAGCAATTACTCTTTCTAATCCTTCAAGAACAAGTTATACTTTCTCTTAATCTTAGAGAAAATGTATAGAAATATTAATCGAAAATGATTCATTTGAAGCTCAGTTTCTTTCAAAAGCATTTACATTTTCTTTCTTTTAGAATCATTTGAGTGAGCTGAAATATTTCTAGCTTTAAGATCATTCACTCTATATATATTCTGATGGAAGTCTTTAAGAATGTAGGAGAGAAAAACATATAGATGATCATTGAGGTATATATATTTATAGAAATCAATTTCTTAATCATAGTTTTTCAGCAATGTATACATGAAACACAATAAATCTTTTTAATATCAAAATAAAATCATATATTTAAAAATATTTGTTTGCAATTAAGATCATTGAAAGACACATTATTTAGACTAATATTAGTACACTTTAAGGATAAGAAAAGATATGTTTCGGATGCGTATCGAGACAATCAACCAAGGCGTCAAAATTAATTCTGTTTTTCTTATATTAAAATTTTTATTTAGAAATCATATTGAGTTATTCTCCTCAATGACGTGATCATTGAAGCATATAACTAAGGTTACAAAGATGTAACGATATAAGCATTTTTAAGTTAAGTTTAAGCTTTTATACAAAATCAGATTCTGAATTTTCATAAGAATTTTCAAGAAGGCTTCCACAATTATAATTTGAGATATGTATCTTCTATATTGTAGCTCATCTTAAATCACTAAGATTGAAAACACATATTTCAATAACATTCGAGCACTTTCAGAATCTTTATATTTAATATTGAGTTTCGATACAAAATAAAGGATATTTTAACAAGTATTAGGACATTATGTATCAAAGTTAGGCAAGTAGAAAGATAGATCAAGATCAATTCATTTTGCCTAAATAGAAATATCCTTCTCTTCTTCTTTTGTAAATCTATTTAACTTTCAAAGATAATCGTGAATGATAAAACTAAAATTTCTTTTTAATATTACTAAAAAAAACTTTATATAGTATTTTAAACATTCACGCATTGGAACACAAGTTAGTTTGAGGCAAGGGTGAAGCAAAGACTTGTAAGCAAAGTTAAGATATATTCTAAGTTAAGACATATTTCAATCAACTTATCCAAGCATGGAGCATTACAAAATATTGAGAACCCATAATTCAAAACATCATGCCACATACAAAATATATTATGTGTTAAGTTATGCATTAAAATATTAAGAACAAGCATGTCAAGGATCAAAATCAATTCTTTTCGAATTAACTCCCCCCATTTAAATATAATCTTCCACTAATTTCATCCTTAAGGTGTGTTTCCAAGTGATTAATACTTGACTTGATTCTTCTTATATACTTTCATTTAGTTTGTCCTCCTTTTTTTTTAATTTCTTTTCTTAACCAATTAACGAACATTTTGATATTATTTTTTGTTTTTACTTTCTTATATTCTATACTCTATTTGTTCCCTATCCGGTGGAGTTGGAAGGGGCACGAGGTACTACCACTAGCCTCCCTCTTGTGCCATCCCTAATATACCCTACACCGAATAGTTGGGTCAAATAGTGCCGGGTACTACCACTAGCCTCCCCATTGGCACCATCCCTATGATGAGCAATATAGAAAATTTAAAAGGTTCACTTCAAACTCTCCCTGTTTAAGTGTAATTAATTACGAATTTTATCCCTTCCAAATGTGCCGAATATATTAGGCTTGTTTTGCTTTTTCTTAAGATTGGAGTATTTGCCTTTGCTTAGATTTTACATCTCTTGAATAATATCCATTTTCTTTTCTTTATCTCTCTCTCTTTTTGTTATTCTCAAGTAATTTACATGAAAGAGCAGAATAAAGAAATAATCTTATGTATCATATAGATGTATATCATGCAAACAACATTTTCATTGTGCTCAAGAATTCATAATTTCTCACAAGTTATTTTAAATCAAAATTTTAATCATAAACTTGTGTATTTCATGGTTATGATATAGGCAAAGAAATATTTTAGTTTGAGCAAACCATGAAACAATTTTTAAAAGCATAAGTCAATTAATGCATATATAGACATGATATCAAGAAATTAATAATTAAAAATTTTAACCATGCCACAATAAGATTTAAGTTATTGACTTTGCTCAGCTAATTTATGAGAGAGGTATCTAAAATTACCTATTCATTCTATATTCTTCAAGCCAAACTAGATTTCTTATGTGTGAACTTTTGGCTGAAGAAGGTCCTCTCTCTTGTTTGCATGTGAATGTTTATTGTATCTTATGTGGAGGTGTCCTTCAAGTTAAAATCTCTCACTTTCTTGTTCAAGGATCCTGCATTATTAACAAAATTCTTTTCTTTCTTGAAGGAAAGTAATTAGTTTCTTCAAGATACAAACTATTCATCCAACATATTTTTAACTAGGTGACTCAATATAAGATATGACACTAGTTGAATATTGGGTCACTTTACTCAAGAGATTGCCTAAATATAAGCAAGCACATATTACTTGAACTAAAGAGATAGTTTCATTAACCAAGATGGTTCAAGAACAAGCATGTGAGGCAATAGAAAGATTTATTAAGGTCAAATCAATTTCTTATTTTCAAAATCAATTTAGTTTAGATTTTATTTGCTTAAGATAATTATCAATAAGACACGCTAGCTAAGTTTTAATCAACTTATCTTAAGCAGTTGTTTCTATCAAAATTCAGATTATGATTTATTTGTTATCAATAAAATATGATTCATTAAAGTTAGATTGAAGTCTTTCACAAGGTCACATAATGAGCATACAATCTGGTCTACTAGCTGTATGATAAAATAATTATTCTATCATGCTTCAATACAGCTTTAAAACAATAGATCTACTTTGCTCATCCTCTTCAAATTCTACAAGATGGGGTCATAGACATACCTTCTTCATGCCAATCTTCTATAAGAGTTTTCTTGTGGACTAACTTTGGTCAATGAAGATCCCCTTTCTTGTTTGTCTTAATTTGGAGTTTAAGAGAAGAATGTTAATTCATTCATCATACATATTTCAAACTCACCTTGCATGAGCTAAGTAAAATCTTCATATAACTCTTCATTAGTAGAACCAAAAATGATGTCATCAATGCATACTTTGAGCAAATAAGATATCACAAATTCTTCTTTTTGATGCATAGATTTATCACTATTACTTTCTATCAAAAAGGTTACTTAAGCTTTTATATCATGCTTTTGATGCTTGTTCCAAATTATATATTGCTTTATCATATTTGTAATGAGTGTTTTCAAATATGGTGGTTATTTAACATATATCTTCTTTAATAAAATAAGCACCTAGGAATGCATTCTACACATTCATTTGATAGAATATAAAGCTCATAAAGCAAGCAAATGATAATGGTGATCTTTACTTCTAATCATGCAAGAATTAAGATCTATTTCATCTTTTCTTGATTTAGTCTTTTAGTAGTCATCAATTTTTCTTCATTAAGTGCATTTCTGAAAAACTCAATTTGGTTATAATTATTAACAAGTTTTCAGATTGTTATATGTAAAAGATTAACCATATACATATATAATTTAATTTTAGTATCTTCATAATAAATCATTAGTCTCATAAGGAATAAAATGAATTGATATTTCCACAACTCCAATCTTTTCATCGAATGTTCTATATGCATTGCTTGATGAATGATATCCAAGGATAGAAATATCTTTATCAGATTTGGCATTATTTTCATAAGAACATATCAAGCATAACATAAACTACTGAAGAATATGAAAGATATGCAATAGATCATTTTCTATTTTTCAGAAGATCAAATGGAGTTTTTGTTAGGAACCCGCCCATGCCGCTGATATTTTAAAAAAATTCAGATGGCAGCGGAATCGACATAAGCGGGATCGACGTTCATCGTATGAACGTTGTTTCATGAACCGTTCGTAGTTAGATAATAATTAAAACTTTTTAAACCTTTAGGAAGATCAGATCTTCACCTTGTGCGGGTAGATGATCACCGCAAACTGAAGTTCGTGGTCTAGGATGAAGGTTCGCTTGAAGCCGTTCAAGTGTCCGGCCTCTACGGGTATCCACACGAAGCAGTGATCCGATCAAAGCTCTCTTGTCTTTCCGGGGTGCTAGCTCCCTTGCAAAGACTTCTTTTGATGGCTGATTTCCTCTCTTTCAATCAACCCTTGATTGTGCTTGAGAGGAGGAAGAAGAAGCATGAAGAAGAGGAAGAAGAAGAATCCCCACGCAGCCTTCTTTCTTTTCCCTGCGTTGGAAGGAAGAAGGGAGGAAGAGGATGCTGCCAACACCTTTGGCTTTTATCTTCCTTGCTTGCAGCTGAACCAAGAGGAGAGGAGAGGGAGGCGTACGGCAAGGAGGAAGAGGACTTCTTCTATGCCCTAGGTGCCGCCCACAAGTCCCTTTTTATAGACATGTGGAGCTCCTAACATTTAGGAGTTCTTGATGTCTTTCCTAAGAGGGGGCGCCGTCTCTTCTCCCTTCTCCACGTGGAAAGGGGAGGGGCTTATCCCCTTCCTCATGGTAAACCCTAATCCATATTAGGTAAGGATTGGAATGCCCTAATGTGGTCAAGCCCTAATCCAATTAGGCTTAGCCCAAGGGTGAACCAATTTGGATCCAATCTAGGTAAGTCCTAATCCAATTAGAACTTAAATCAATTTTGACTCAATTGAACTCTTCAATCCTAATCCAATTAGGAGTCTTATTGATTCATTAGATTAATAATTAATTGTGACTTAAGAAATCCTAATCCAAATTAGGACATATATAATTTTAGTCCTAATCCAATTAGGACTCTATTTGAATCCGAAGTCCTAATCCGATTAGGACTCTAGGAATCCTACTCCAAGTAGGAATCCAATTTTGATTCAAAACTCCTAATCTCATTAGGATTGCAGGAATCCTATTCCAAGTAGGAATTCCAGTCCTACTCCAACTAGGATTCCCAGTCCTAAACTAATTAGGACTCTAGAAATCCTACTCGAAGTAGGACTCTTGTTTCAAGTCCAATTAATTAATTCCCTTTGTTCCTTCTTCAACTGAATATCAATCGAATTGATTACTTGTGATTTATAATCACTTTTCAACCATCGGATCGGTCAATACTTCTAGTGTGTGTGATCCCATAGGTTCTACTCTGACTGGTAGTGAGATATATTGTGATCTCTATCACTATATCATTGAAAACTCCTTTCAATGGGTTGGAACGATTCCAACTCAACTCATTAGGATTTATCGATCATCGAGATAATCCCTGCGAGTCCCACCATCCACCAGTGACACCTAGCAGCATGTAGTGGCTACCCAGTAGAATAGAAAGATGAACCTCTAGGTGCAGTTACCATGTGATACAGTCCTACTATCGTGGATCCCTACAGGACGGAGGTCATGGACAACTCGTCAAACCCCATCGTCTGTCATATGTCAAAATTTATTCGACTCGAGTTCGATAGTGGAAAACTCTTTCTCCACTTTATATTACTGCCCTGGCCAAGGTCTTAGAACTCAGTCTAACAAATCACATAGGATCACTCCTCTTCTATCAAGGTCGATAGATTTCTTGTAGGTGCATACCCTACTCCTACAGTGAACCTACTGCAGCCAATCTACACTGCATGGACCCATATGGCTAGAGACCATGTATGTGTGCAGTCAAACTACAATAACCTCACTGTGAGTAGCCGAAGCACCGCAGGTCAAAGGACCAGTCACACTACTGCAACATCAAGCAAGTCACTGACGAGTGGATAGACATCCAAGTGACTTCTTGTCTTGGTCACGCTCAGTACCCTTGTTCTCTAACAAGCACCTGCACTATCACTTCAGTGTCCCTACACTGTGGACTCAAGTCTCGTCCATCCAGAAGGAAAGTGATCTGTGCACTGATCGGATCGATCACCATCCTCGTGATGATCCATTGATCAGGAGCATTTAGAAATTAATCACCAATGATACATGGCTCAAATTCTCAACTCTTGAGAATATGCATCATCATCTTATTAATTTCTTGGATGATTCATAGACACATAAATAATATGAATGAAACGATCCTTTTATTTATTCAATAATAAATAGTCAAGTACAAAATTATGTTCCTGGAATTAACAATGTGTCAGCCAGATTGGCTTCTAGGGCATACTTCTAACAATCTCCCACTTGCACTAAAGCCAATCAGCCATAAACCTAAGCCCCCATCTTCTCAAGATGCGCTTTATTTTTCTGCCGACTTAGCTGTTTAGTGAATGGGTCCGCCACTTTTTCTGTGGAGTCTACTCTCTGATTCTCTACTTATTTTCTTTGAGGTAGTCGCTCATTAGGTTAAAACTGCCGCTCTATGTGCTTCGATTTCTGGTGAGACCTTTGGCTACTTAGCTAGTGCTATGGTGCCTTTGTTATCGCAGTAGAGTGTTATGACATCTGATGACATTACACCTAACTCTGCAATGAACCTTTTAAACCAAAAGATTTCCACTGCACCCTTAGAGACGGCTTAACATTCAGCTTCTAAGGTAGAATCTATAATGATCGGTTGTTTGGAACTCTTCTAATTTACTGAGCCACCATTGCACATATTCTGATGTAGACTTTCTATCATCAATATGTGTGCATCCTTCTACTTTCAACTCTGATCTTCTCCCAAAGACCAAGAACAAGTCTTTAGTTCTTCTCAAGTACTTAAGACTGTTCTTCACAGCTATCCAGTGCTTTTTGCCTGGATCTGATTGACATATGCTCGTGACATTCACAGCATGTACTATATCAAGTCATGTACATAGCATGGCATACATGAGGCTCCCTATTGCTAATGCATAGGGGATCTTGCTCATGCGTTGAATCTCTTCAGATGTGTTGGGGTCACATCTTCTTGGAGAGATTAATTCCATGCCTTAGGGGTAAGAGACCCCTTTTAGAGTTTTCCATGCTGAACCTTTTCAGCACTTCCTCTATGTACATCTTCTGTGATAGGCCAAGCATCCTTTTAGATCTATCTCTATAGACCTTTATTTCCAAAATATAGGATGCTTCCCCAAGGTCTTTCATGGAGAATTCTTTTGACAACCAGACCTTGACCGAGGTTAGCATGGGAATATCATTCCCTATCAGTAGGATGTCGTCCACGTACAGTATGAGAAATACGACAGCGCTCTCACTAACCTTTTTGTAAATACACGGTTCCTCTTCGTTTTTGATGAAATCAAACGTTTTGATTGCGTCATCGAAACGAGTGTTCCAACTCCGAGACGCTTGCTTTAGTCCATAGATGGACCTTTGCAGCTTGCAGACCTTGTGATCTCCATCACTGGAAGTGAAACCCAAAGGCTGTTCCATATAGATATCTTCATCAAGATATCCATTCAGGAAAGCAGTTTTCACATCCATCTGCCAGATTTCATAATCATGAAATGCTGCAATGGCAAGCAATGTTCGGATGGATTTTAGCATGGCTACAGGTGAAAAGGTCTCCTGATAGTCAATGCCTTCGCGCTGACTATACCCTTTCGCCACAAGCTTTGCCTTATAGGTCTCTACCTCTCCATCCGAACCTATCTTCCTTTTGTAGATCCATTTGCATCCAATAGGTACAATACCTTCTGGTGGGGTCTACTAAGGTCCAGACTTGGTTGGAATGCATGGAGTCTAACTCTGACTTCATAGCTTCCAACTATTTTCTCGGAATCGATATCAGATATCGCCTCGTCGTAGGTTTTGGGATCTTGTGTATGATCCCTATCTCCCACTAGGAACATTTCCTCGGTATCCTCTTCTAGTATACCTAAGTATCTATCGGGAGGATGGGAGACCCTACTAGATCTACGAGGTGGTCGAGGGTCATCGTGTACTGGCTCTATATGAATGGGTTCGATAGAATCCATGACTCGTTGCTTTTCAGAGACTTTTCTCTTCAAGCTCAATTTTCCTCCCACTGCCTCTATCAAGGATAAACTGTTTTCCAAGAAGATGGCGGACGGCTCACAAACACATTGTGATCCTCTGAGACGTAAAAATTGTATCCTAATGACTCTTTAGGATATCCTATAAAACGAGCACTTATGGTCCTAGCCTCTAGTTTGTCCGCCTGTAGTCTCTTGACGTGGGCCGGACATCCCCAAATCTTGAGATGACCAAGACTTGGTTTCTTACAATGTCATATCTCATATAGTGTGGTAGGAATGGACTTTAGAGGGAACTCTATTCAACAAATAAATAGCTGAAATAGGGCATCTATCTAAAGAAACAAGGGTAAATTAGTGAAGCTCATCATGGACTGGACCATATCAATAGAGTCCGATTCCTCCTCTCTGACACTCCATTGAGCTGAGGTGTACCAGGAGGAGTCCATTATGAAACTATACCATTCTCCTTGAGATAATCACGAAACTCTCCATTAAGGTATTCACTTCCTCGATCTGATCGAAGAACCTTAATGAGTTTTTGTGCTTATTTTTCTACTTCATATCTAAGCTTTTTGAACCTTTCAAAAGTTTCATATTTGTGTCTCATACACATAACCATACCGTGAGTAATTATCGGTAAAATGAAGTAAAAATTACAACCCCTAGCCTGCACATCGAATGGGCCACACACATCAGTGTGTACTAGGGTAAGTATTTAGTGGACCTCCCTGTGTCCTACAAAGGATAATTTGGCCATCTTTCCTTGAAGGCAGAATTCACAAATCAAATATGACTCGGAAGTCAATGAGCCCAAAAGCTCATGTTTCTCCAATTTGTTTATTCTGTCTTCTCCTATATGGCCAAGCCTGAGGTGCCACAAATACTTTAGATTTATCTCATTTTTGGATCTATTAGATCCTATGGTATTCACTGTTTGCTCAGATATATTCACAGATACATCCATATGTATGTGATAGAGACTGTCAATCATAAAACCATTTTGAATCAATTTAATTTTTAATAAATAAAAATCTTTCTGTGCTAAATAAAATACAGAAATCAAATTTCTGCTAGCAAGAGGTAACAGTCCCTAAGTATCCTGAGCATATCTGACAAACCTTCTGAAGGTCTGTCACCCTTCATGTTCTTTATGCTTCCCATGTATGTAGGACAGTTTCCTCTTCCAATGGCCGTTCCATTATGCAATGGAAACACTTTTCCTTGCAATTGGCCTTTTTTCTTGGAACTTCCTACTTGGTGTTTTCTTAGTCTTCTGCTTCTTCGCAGGCTTCTTCTTCTTCCAAATAGACTCTCTCGTGAAAGTAGAAACCAACTTGACAGCGAAACGATGCCCCTTGAACTTCTTCAAGGTCCCTAAGTTAGTTACCAATTTATTCAACAATTCTATTTTAGGTGCATACAATCTTGTTCATATGGTAGTTTACTATAAACTATTCATATGAAGCTGGAAGGGATTGTGGGATCAAATCCGTTTGCAATTCCTTGTGCATGGTCATGCCAAGCTTCTCAAGCTTCTCTAAGTCCTTTATCATGGTCAAACCATGATCATGGACAGACTGCCCATTCGTGCATCTTGGCTTTGAAGAGCCTCTTGAACACTTCAAACCGAGCTACGTGACTCTGATCACCATACAACTCTTGCAGGTGATTTAATATGTCCCTGGCAGTCTTCATGTTCTCATGCTGGCATTGTAATGCATTGGACATGGATGCCATTGTGCAGCACCTAACTTTATTGTCATTGTTCGTCCACTTAACAAGCGTCTTACGCTGATCAGTGATCGGACGGATTGGTAAACATGGGGATTCCATGGTCTAGCATATACCCGAATTTTTCACAATTCAAAACTATTTTTGAAATTTGCTGAGCCAATCTTTATAATTGGGTTTGGTCAAACGGTTGTTCTATAGGATATGAGTTAAGAGTCTAGAAGCTGACTTTATAATCCTCAGAGAGTAAAGATTCTAGTTAGACTTTTGTACTTGATCCTAATCTGTTCTAAGGTCTTTTAGAACAAATGTAACTCCCACTATTTTCTTGAATTCCTCACACTCCCCTGGTAGAAAAACGGAAATCCCACACGACTAGGGTTTCTAGTGGGTACTGCGGTCCCACCGATTTACATGCCACCTCACCTAACAGTTATTGGTGACACATAGATTGATGAATGTACAACTCTTGTACAATGCTTCTCAAGCATGTTGCAGTGTAACTTGGTCTCTAAGCCATGAAAACCTCAACCTAACAGTTATTGGTCCCATTTCTTAGTTAAGTCAGACCCACCGTATAACCGTAGGAATAAAGTCGTCATTGGGTCCTCACCTAACAGTTATTGGTGCCCAACCCCACCTTTACCCTACAACATCTCATGTCTATAGAGAGGTCCAGCCCCCCGATGCAACTTGACCACTGTGTCAGCCGAGACAAATCAACATCAGAAAGGCCTTAGCAGCTCTACTACAGTGGAAGACCTATTGACTTAATATTGGTTAATCAGGTCTTAGTGTTTGCAACTTGAGCTCTTCATAAGAGGTAATCGAACAATTGGCCAGGTAAGCAGGTGGGAGGCTCCCCTTACTCAGAGAGTAAGGTCCTAATTAAGTAACCACCTTTCATGCTTTCCTAGACACCAATTAGATCAATTAATCTAATATGACTTGCTCATGTCGGTTCACTCTCGACTTGATTGAGGAGGTTTTGATTTAGGTCTCAATTGGGTTTGCTACATCACATGTAAACCTATCTACCCGACTCACATTCACATCACATGCAAACGGCACATTGCAGGCAGTTATAATCGCAGCAATAATTAAAGCTAAACTTTAAATAGGTGATGATCATGGATTCTAGTTAGGTCATATTACAAGCACATGCACGTCAATCGATCAACTGGTCTTCAACTCTTGAATTGGTTCCAAGCCTCCTTGATTCCGATCCTTGATCAACTCTTGATCCAATCGCCATCAACCGCTTAGACCCCTGTTCATCTCATGCCTAGTCTTCAACTTGATCGTTGACGTACATCACATCACACAAATACAACCAGATTGTAAAATAAAATAAAAATAAATTACATCTCCTTTTAGGAGGCATGCAGGCCTCTCAAAATATCAAATAAGATGCATGCAAGCATCTGAAAAATTACATGACATTGCAGATCACATCGCAGGTCATTACATTTGATACCAAAAGGGTTTGAATCCTATGATCATCACCATATGCAACAATTATAATTTTCAGATCTGAAAACTAACTGATTATATCATGACATAGGTTGCTGATCATGCTAATCATGATTCTAAACTTTGTAATCTCATTAACAACGCAATTAGAATCATCATTTTATCACATAAAAATCAGCATACAAAAATCAGCACCCCTGAAAAATCTGCATGCAGAAATTTTCAGCATGCATGATCATTCAATTTTCAGATCTAATAAGCCTTTAGATAATTAATTCTTATCTTAATCTATGAAGCCTAGGCTCTGATACCACTGTTGGAAACCCGCCCATGCTGCTGATATTTTAAAAAAATTCAGATGGCAGCGGAATCGGCATAAGCGGGATCGACGTTCATCGCATGAACGTTGTTTCATGAACCGTTCGTAGTTAGATAAGAATTAAAACTTTTAAACCTTTAGGAAGATCAGATCTTCACCTTGTGCGGGTAGATGATCACCGCAAACTGAAGTTCGTGGTCTAGGATGAAGGTTCGCTTGAAGTCGTTCAAGTGTCCGGCCTCTACGGGTATCCACACGAAGCAGTGATCCGATCAAAGCTCTCTTGTCTTCCCGGGGTGCTAGCTCCCTTGCAAAGACTTCTTTTGATGGCTGATTTCCTCTCTTTCAATCAACCCTTGATTGTGCTTGAGAGGAGGAAGAAGAAGGATGAAGAAGAGGAAGAAGAAGAATCCCCACGCAGCCTTCTTTCTTTTCCCTGCGTTGGAAGGAAGAAGGAGGAAGAGGATGCCGCCAACACCTTTGGCTTTTATCTTCCTTGCTTGCGGCTGAACCAAGAGGAGAGGAGAGGGAGGCGTACGGCAAGGAGGAAGAGGACTTCTTCTATGCCCTAGGTGCCGCCCACAAGTCCCTTTTTATAGACATGTGGAGCTCCTAACATTTAGGAGTTCTTGATGTCTTTCCTAAGAGGGGGCGCCGTCTCTTCTCCCTTCTCCACGTGGAAAGGGGAGGGGCTTATCCCCTTCCTCATGGTAAACCCTAATCCATATTAGGTAAGGGATTGGAATGCCCTAATGTGGTCAAGCCCTAATCCAATTAGGCTTAGCCCAAGGGTGAACCAATTTGGATCCAATCTAGGTAAGTCCTAATCCAATTAGAACTTAAATCAATTTTGACTCAATTGAACTCTTCAATCCTAATCCAATTAGGAGTCTTATTGATTCATTAGATTAATAATTAATTGTGACTTAAGAAATCCTAATCCAAATTAGGACATATATAATTTTAGTCCTAATCCAATTAGGACTCTATTTGAATCCGAAGTCCTAATCCGATTAGGACTCTAGGAATCCTACTCCAAGTAGGAATCCAATTTTGATTCAAAACTCCTAATCTCATTAGGATTGCAGGAATCCTATTCCAAGTAGGAATCCCAGTCCTACTCCAACTAGGATTCCCAGTCCTAATCCAATTAGGACTCTAGGAATCCTACTCGAAGTAGGACTCTTGTTTCAAGTCCAATTAATTAATTCCCTTTGTTCCTTCTTCAACTGAATATCAATCGAATTGATTACTTGTGATTTATAATCACTTTTCAACCATCGGATCGGTCAATACTTCTAGTGTGTGTGACCCCATAGATTCTACTCTGACTGGTAGTGAGATATATTGTGATCTCTATCACTATATCATTGAAAACTCCTTTCAATGGGTTGGAACGATTCCAACTCAACTCATTAGGATTTATCGATCATCGAGATAATCCCTGTGAGTCCAACCATCCACCAGTGACACCTAGCAGCATGTAGTGGCTACCTAGTAGAATAGAAAGATGAACCTCTAGGTGCAGTTATCATGTGATACAGTCCTACTATCGTGGATCCCTACAGGACGGAGGTCATGGACAACTCGTCAAACCCCATCGTCTGTCATATGTCAAAATTTATTCGACTCGAGTTCGATAGTGGAAAACTCTTTCTCCACTTTATATTACTGCCCTGGCCAAGGTCTTAGAACTCAGTCTAACAAATGACATAGGATCACTCCTCTTCTATCAAGGTCGATAGATTCCTTGTAGGCGCATACCCTACTCCTACAGTGAACCTACTGCAGCCAATCTACACTGGCATGGACCCATATGGCTAGAGACCATGTATGTGTGCAGTCAAACTACAATAACCTCACTGTGAGTAGCCGAAGCACCGCAGGTCAAAGGACCAGTCACACTACTGCAACATCAAGCAAGTCACTGACGAGTGGTAGACATCCAAGTGACTTCTTGTCTTGGTCACGCTCAGTACCCTTGTTCTCTCACAAGCACCTGCACTATCACTTCAGTGTCCCTACACTGTGGACTCAAGTCTCGTCCATCCAGAAGGAAAGTGATCTGTGCACTGATCGGATCGATCACCGTCCTCGTGATGATCCATTGATCAGGAGTATTTAGAAATTAATCACCAATGATACATGGCTCAAATTCTCAACTCTTGAGAAAATGCATCATCATCTTATTAATTTCTTAGACGATTCATAGACACATAAATAATATGAATGAAAAGATCCCTTTTATTTATTCAATAATAAATAGTCAAGTACAAAATTATGTCCCTAGAATTAACAATGTGTCAGCCAGATTGGCTTCTAGGGCATACTTCTAACAGTTTCATCAAAATAGACCCTAATAGAAACCATATATATGACAAGCAGTAATGATAGCTTTTAACAAAAAGAATTAAGTAGATGACTATCATATAACATTACCTTTTTCATTTCTTCAAGGATTCTATTAATCCTATTTTACTTATGGTGTTCTTGGTGCAGAAACAATTATATTCAATATTATTTTCTGTGCACAACTTAATACAAAATTGGTTTTCAAAACTATGTCAAGATACTTCTTTATTGTCATAGTTTGCAAACCTTTTTCATTTGAACCCTTTTTTGTGAGTTTGTGCCAATATAGAAAATATTTCAATTTGAGTGCCAAGAACAAAACTAATGTAAGCTTTTGAAAATTTAGTGATGGAAATAACATCTTTAGATTTAGAAATTGATTTTGTTTGTTTTCTTAGTTAACATGCATAGTAAACTTTGACCTTTCAGAAGATACTCTAGGTAAGCCAATGGCAAGGTCTTTTGAGATTAAGTACATACTAGCATGAGTTGATTTTATATGCCAAAGATGGTTTCTTTCATCTTGGTATTCATAGTGCATATATTCAAAGGCATACCAAGTACACATTTTCATATCTATGATCGATAAACAATAATGCTATGGATAAAAAACTCTCAATCAAGCATATAGAGAATTCATAGAGTTATTCTTAATAAATTGATTAATCATTTAACAACTTATCCAATAGTGAGTAAAGTATACTATAAAATGAAGTGATTTGATTATATTTCCAAAAGTATTTTTATATCACAAAATTGATCAATACTTGCAATTCATATTTTAATCAAATCCTAAAGCAAAATAATGATGAGATGCAAGGGTTACTGATTTTATTATTTCTTTCATTTAAATCATTCTTCTTAATTACATTTTAAATTCAATTCTTTAACATATGTCTAGAGCACCCATTGTTTAGATAACATCTTTCATTAGAACCTTGGATAGCTAGACATATTTGCTGAAAAATAATCATATTTTCAACTTAGGAACCCAAGCTCTTTTGGGTCCTTGTAGGTTGGCTATAATTGTTTCTCTTGGAACCCATATTTTCTTAATAGCTATTTTGTCCATGAGTTTACAGATCTTAGGATTATAAGGGATGTATTTCTGTATCCTCTTGTTGAATTTAACATACATAGATCTAACATGAGTAGTAGATAAACTTTCAGTTTTCTGTTTTTGCCTTTTAGGTTCATCAAATTTGTAATGTATAGATTTAGGAAACAATAGAAGAGATTTTACTTAGCTTTTGTTCCTGTTTATTAGTATTATAAGAATCTGTTTTAGAATAATTAAAAACTGTTTTAACCAACATATTCTTGAAAGATTTTTGGGTGTACCAAGGTTGATATCCTAATCCAACTTTATCAAATTCAGCTTTTTGATTATTTATCATTAGGTTTAATTTTTTAGAGCTGAAGGTAAATCTTTCAACAACAGGTTTTAATTCGTCAACTTCTTTAGTTAATCTTCTGTTATCTTCTGAAAGTAATTCATTGTTTTCTTAAGTTTATCATGACTTTCAGTGAGAAGTTGATTTCTTTGATTTAGTTGTTGATTTTCTTTAATTAAGATTTCAGTTTTACTAGTTAGTTTCAGTTTTTCATCTATTAGAGTTTGATTTTTTTTTGAAATTTTCAGATTTAGTTTCTTAAGATTTTTATTCTTCACAGCTAATTTTCTACATTCACCATACAAATCATGAAAAGCATTTAATAATTCATCATAAGAGAATTCTTCTTGAAAATCATTTGATGTAAGAGTAGATTCAGATTTTACCTTGTCTTCTTGTGCCATAAAGCACAAGTTAGTTACCTCTTGTAGTTCCTTGGAGCTAATATCATCATTGTTGCTCCTAACTTTTATTTTCTTGCTTGACTCTTTCTTGGTTAAGGCTTTCTTCCTTTTTATCTCTTTCTTTCTTTCTTCTTGCTTCCTCTTCTTCTTTGTCTTTAGGAAGCTTTTGAATCTTTCTTCCTGATTTAGAGTGTTTCCTGCATGCTCAATGTTAGTCTTGCAATTATCCTCAAGTAAACTAACATGGGGTTCCTCGGAAATATCATAAGTTGCTTCAAGAGTATCTCATATTTGTTTGGCAGATAAACATATACAGATTTGGTTGAAAATATTTTTATTAAATGCACAGTAGAGAAGGTTCATAGCCTAGCATTTAGTTCAGCCAAATTTTTATCGAACATACTTTCAATTAATTTCGTGGGTGTGTGTAGGCCATTTGTTATGACATTCCATAACTCATAGTTTTGTGATTGAGTAAAGATTTTCATTCTAGCTTTCTATTGAATATAGTTAGATCCATCAAACAGTGGAGGTCTGTTTGTGGAAAGTCCCTCAGCAAGTAATACGTTATGTGGGGTTGTCATGATCTTTGGCTCTAGTCGGTTAAGACTACAAATAATATTTGAGCACCCGCTCTGATACCACTTGTTGCCCAGTAGATACAACCCAAGAGGAGGAGTGAATTGGGTCTTTTAAAACTTTTATACTACTTCTAAAACTTTTTAATTAATTATGCTAAGTTGTATAGATGCACAGTGGAATTTAAACTTAGCAACAGTTTGATTTATTGAATGAGACTTGATTAAGTAAATTGAGTATGCTTGCAACTAAGGGATGCGTAGATAAGAGTTAAGCAAGCAATTTATCTAAGTAGGTAAGTGAGCAAGTTAGACAATGACAAAAAGCATCACAAACACAACAAACATATAGTGGTTCGGTGCACCCCAGCACCTACATCCACTCTCCAAGACCTCTTGGAAATTTCACTATAATCCTTCCGATTACAGCCGGTTGTTTTACAAGCTCACAACCCAACTTGTTGTTTTGCGAGATCACAACGAACTCGGTCGGTTTTCACAGGCTCACCGACTAGAACCAGCCGATTATTTTTTCGGGTTCACAATCAAACCCAGTTGGTTTTTTCCAAAGGCTCACCAACCAAAACCTTACAACGATTGTTTTCCGGGTTCACAATCAACCCAGTTGGTTTTTCCAAAGGCTCACCAACCACAACCTTACACCGTTAGTTTTTCTTTTGGCTCACCAACAAACCTTAACCTCTTGATTCAATCCCTTGAATGAATCAAGTTACAAGATATTAGACTAAGAATTAAAGCAAATACAAGCTTCTTAACTAAGCAAATATAGCAAATATAAACAAATAGAGTAAAGAGAAGCCCTCAAACGAGTTTTGAAGATGAAGGAGCTCGGCTTCTTCTTTACTTGACCCTCTTCTGATTTGGCACGAAGTAGAGGATCACCGAGCAGCACACGGATGGAGAGGAAGCTTTGGGATTCACTTGGATGCTCCTCTTCTCTCTATTTCGCTTTGGATGGCCCTTTTGTGCTTATGGAGGATTTTTCTTGTAATCTCTTTGAGATCTCTTCTCTAAATGTTCTCTCCCACTTCCATACCTTCTTTCCTAGCTCTCCTCTTGATTTTATAGCTTTAGATGGCGTGGAAACAAGAATCTAGCCGTTAGAGACAAAAATAGAGTCGTTGGACACAGTCTGTACCTCCTGACAATATTTCCGTTGGGATCGGAGTCGACTCGCGCGATCTGGAGTCGACTCGCCTGTTGCAGGAGTCGACTCGTGCTTGACTGGAGACGACTCGGCCACTATTCCAAATTTGAATTAATGTGCATGCCTTGTCCTAGAGTCAACTCGGACCAAACTGGAGTCGACTCGCCAATAGTTAGAGACGACTCGGGCACTTTGGGGGTCGGCTCATTCTCAGGAATCCAGAGGACATATTTTCTGATTTTCTTTCTTGAGTCGACTCGGATTCTCTTGGAGTCGACTCGGATTCTCTTGGAGTCGACTCGGCTCTCAGAGCCTGAAAACTGATCCTCTGTATTTTGGGGTCGCGCTGCCTTGGAGTCGACTCGAACTGTCTTGGAGTCGACTCGCCTCTTAGAGACGAAAATACCGTCTTCTGTCTTTGGGGTTGCGCTGTCTTGGAGTCGACTCGGACTTTGCGGGAGTCGACTCGGCTCACAGTGTCCGAAATTTGCTCTCTGACTTTTGCCTTGTTTTCCTTAGGAGTTGACTTGCCAGCCATCGGAGTCGACTCGAGTTCTTCAGGAGTCGACTCGGCTCTCAGGGTCCAAAATAGCTTCTCTGTCTTTCTGTCTGTTACTCCCTAGAGTCGACTCGTTCTACTCTGGAGTCGACTCGGCAAGCATCGGAGTCGACTCGAATTCTTCAGGAGTCGACTCGAGGACTATTCTTTTGAATTTTTCTTTGAATTCGCTCCTCCAACTTGAATCCTTTAAACTTGAAACTTGGGCCAATAAATTGTAGCTTTCTTCCAATTTTTCTTGAAAACTTTGGAGGCCTTCTTGTGTTCTTCCAACTTGCTATGTTCCTTGCAAAATAAATATCTTTCTCCTTGCAACACAAACATTAGTATTTATCTTCAAGGTTTTGTGATCATCAAAATCAATCTTTAAATCAATCTTTGGGTCATCATCCACCCTATCGGACTCCGATACATCATCATCATCATCGGATAAGGAACAAGAAGAAAAGGCCAACCTATGTTTTATGGCTAACGACAATGAGGTAACATGCGAAACACATTTAGACTTTACCTTTGATGAACTATATGATGCTTTCAATGAATTAATGGACGAGTATAAGACAATAAACCTTAAGAACAAAGAGTTGAAACTAACTAACCAAACTCACCTCCATAAGTACGATACATTAATTAAGGATAAAGATGTTATCATTAAAGAAAATTCAGAACTTAAGACAAGCAACCAAATGTTAATTCAAAAGACTAATGCCTTAATTAAAGATAACGAAAGACTAACCAAAGAAATATTAGAACTTAAAAATAATAAACAAATCATAAAAGAGAGTCTCACAAAAGACCTAAATGGACTAAAAACAGAAAAATAAAAATTGGTACTAGAACTTGAAAAGTACAAGCCTTTTGTAGAAAAATTTACATATAGCTCTGAAAAATTAGAAATGATACTTAATAGTCAACGAGCTGTGTTCAATAGAGCTGGTTTAGGATATAAACCTAAAAATAAGCAAAAGCTCCTTAGTAATTTCTTTGTAAAAGTAGGAAAAAGCAAAACTAAGAAAATAACATGTTTTTGCTGTGAAACTTTAGGACATAAAGCAAATGTGTGTGATTATAGAAAAGAAAAAACTAAGAAAAAAATTAAAAGGGTTTGGGTTCCAAAAGGAACCAACATTACTAACCATGAAGGACCCAAGAAAATTTGGGTACCTAAAATTGTATAATTTGCTTGTGTAGGAGTGTCTTGCAGCCAAGGTCGACAAAAATTGTTGGTACTTGGATAGTGGCTGCTCAAGACACATGACGGGTGACAAAGACCAATTCTTCACCCTTGAGCCTAAGAAGGGAGGTGCTGTGACATTTGGAGACAATAACCAAGGTCACATCATTGGTATAGGTAAAGTACAAATCACCCGTTCAACCTTTATTGATAATGTTAAATATGTTGATGGTCTTAAGCATAATCTACTTAGCATTAGTCAATTGTGTGATAGAGATTTTGATGTTTTGTTCAAACCATCTTTATGAATCATAACCAACTCAAATGACAACAGTTTAGTTTTTAAAGGAATAAGACGTGGGAATGTGTATGTAGTAGACCTTGAGGATCTTGCCAAACATAACCCATGTTTAGTTGTTAATGAAACTAACGATAATGATGTTAGTTGGTTATGGCACCGTAAGTTGGATCATGCAAGTATGGACACAATATCAAAACTAGTTAAAAGAGATTCCGTGATAGGTTTGCCAAAACTAAAGTTTGAAAAGAATAAAATATGTGAAGCTTGTCAATATGGCAAATAATCAAGGAACTCATTTAAATCCATAAATTGTGTCTCTACCTCTAGACCTCTAGAACTACTACACATGGATCTATTCGGACCAACTAGAACCACAAGTCTAGGTGGAAATAAATATGGTCTAGTTATTGTAGATGATTTTTCTAGATATATTTGGGTCATGTTCTTAGCTCATAAAGATCAAGCATTTTCAGTATTGAAGAAATTTCATAAGGAAGTAACAAATACTAGAGATACTTCAGTCATAGCTATTAGAAGTGATCATGGAACGGAATTTGAAAATCATCTATTTGATGAATTTTGCAATAAAAGGGAATAACTCGTAATTTTTCTGCACCTAGAATACCACAACAAAATGGAGTTGTAGAAAGAAAAAATAGAACCCTAGAGGAAATGGCTAGAACCATGCTATGTGAAAGTAACCTCCCTAAGTACTTTTGGGGAGAAGCCATTAATACCTCATGTCATATATTAAATAGAGTTTTATTGAGACCCATTATAAAGAAAACACCTTATGAACTTTGGAAAAATAGAAAACCAAAAGTAAACTATTTTCATGTCTTTGGATGTAGGTGTTTTGTTCATAATAATGGAAAAGATAATCTAGGTAAATTTGACTCTAAATCCGATGAGGGTATATTTTTGGGGTATTCTACAACTAGTAAAACCTATAGAGTTTTTAATAAAAGAACCCTTGTTATTGAAGAATCTATACATGTTGTTTTTGATGATTCTAGTGATATCTCTTCTAGCAAGAGAGTTGATCTTGATGATGATGCTGAAATTCTTGAAGAAAAGATTGATGAGATGACATTACAAGAAGATGAACAAAAATTAATTGGAAATGCATCATCAAGCCAAGAGGCTATTGTGGATCATGGGCTGACTAAGGCTTGGAGGTATGCTCATAGGCATCCTAAGGAATTAATTTTAGATGATCCATCTCAACCTGTTAGGACTAGAGCATCTCTTAGGAACTTAAATAATCATCTAGCATTTGTCTCACATTTTGAATCTAAACACATAGAAGAAGCTGAAAAAGATGTAAATTGGATAAATGCAATGCAAGAAGAACTAAACCAATTTACTAGAAACAAGGTTTGGAACCTAGTTGAACGACCCTCTGAATATTCAATTATAGGTACCAAATGGATTTATAAAAATAAACTTGATGAAAATGGAATTGTAATTAGGAACAAGGCTAGACTAGTAGCAAAGGGCTATAATCAAGAAGAAGGTATAGATTTTGATGAAACCTTTGCTCCTGTAGCTAGACTTGAGGCAATTAGATTGTTACTAGCATTCGCATGCTCTAAGGATTTCAAATTATTTCAAATGGATGTAAAAAGTGCATTTTTGAATGGATATATTAATGAGGAGGTGTATGTAGAACAACCTCCTGGTTTTGAAAATCATCAATACCCTAATCATGTGTATAAATTGAACAAAGCACTTTATGGATTGAAACAAGCACCTAGAGCATGGTATGAAAGACTTAGCAAATTTCTACTAGATCATGAGTTCTCTAGGAGAAATGTAGATACAACACTGTTTTTAAAGAAGAAAAATAAAGAAATGTTAGTAGTGCAGATTTATGTTGATGATATTATTTTCGGTGCTACTAACAATCGCCTCTGCAAAGAATTTGCTGACTTGATGCAGAGTGAGTTTGAAATGAGCATGATGGGAGAGCTGAACTATTTCCTCGGGCTTCAAATAAACAATCTGAAGAAGGAATCTTCATCAATCAAGCTAAATACATCAAGGAGATGCTTAAGAAGTTTGATATGGAGGAAAACAAGTCAATCAGCACACCTATGAGCTCATCATGCAAACTAGATCAAGATGAATCAGGTAAATGTTTAGATCAAAAGATGTATAGAGGTATGATAGGATCTTTATTGTATCTCACTGCAAGTAGACCTGATATCATGTTTAGTGTATACATGTGTGCTAGATATCAGTCTAATCCTAAGGAATCTCATCTAATTGCAGTCAAGAGAATCTTTAAATACCTAATAGGAACAAAAAATATAGATTTATGGTATTCTAAAGAATCTAGCCTGAACTTAATAGGATACACAGATTCAGACTTTGCTGGTTGTAAACTTGATAGAAAAAGCACCAGCGGGTCATGTCAATTCTTAGGAGAAAACTTAATCTCATGGTTTAGCAAGAAACAAAACTCGATTGCATTATCTACTGCTGAAGCTGAATATGTTGCTGTCGGGAGTTGTTGTGCTCAAATCATGTGGATCAAACAACAACTGGAAGATTATGGAATTAAACAAGATAAAATTCCCATTAATTGTGACACACAAGTGCTATTAACTTAACTAAGAATCCAATTCAGCACTCAAGAACCAAACACATTGAAATAAGACATCACTTCATAAGAGATCATGTACTGAATGGTGATGTTACACTTCAATTTATTTGCACTGATGATCAACTAGCTGACATCTTCACAAAATTCTTGAGTGAAGAGCGATTTAGTGTGCTTAGGAGAGGATTAGGAGTGATTGATCCATCCTAGTGATATTCTCTTCTAGTTCATTAATTTTGATGATTAGGTTGTGTTAAATATAGAGTCTCTCATCGATGATTATCAAATCAGATCATAAACTTAGTGATTATCCCTTGTTTGGCACGAAAATAGCATGATTTTTAGGTGCGTGCCAGAGTTCGAGTCGACTCGGATACGTTTTAGAGTCGGCTCATGAGGGGGAGTCGACTCGCACACAGATGGGAGTCGACTCGAGGTCGATGGCTACATAGGGGGAGTCGACTCGCGCATATTTTGGAGTCGACTCGAGGTCGAGTCGACTCGCGACTTACTGGAGTCGACTCGCGGTCGGGAATACGATGTTTTAACCCTAATCGAAGCGTTTAATCGACACTTCTATTCACCGCCTCCACTGTTCACAAACCCTAGAGCCGTCTCCGACCTCCATTAGGGCTTTTCCGTCGAGTTTCTTCCGACTCCTCGTGTCCTTTCCCCTCTCTAGGTCTACTATGCCTCGTAAGGTAGTTGTCCCGAGCCGGAAGAGGCCCCAATCCGCGAGCGGCGCCGAGCGACGGTCCAAGGCTCGGAATGAACCCGTGAGGCCACAACCTCCGGTTCCTTCCCCGCCGAGGGCGGTTCCCTCGCGTCCGTGCGCCGGGAAGGCGGTCTCCACCGGGAGATATGTCAACTTCGACTATCTCTCCCGGAAAGGCTTCACTATAGGGCATAGGTTGAGGGCCCAAGGATTAGAGTTGTTTTGCTCCCTAGATCTCCCTACATACCCAGGGCTAGTTAGGGAGTTTTATGGGACAGTGTCTAGGGGTCATGGTGGGATACAGGGAACCGTAGCGGGTGTCCCTTTATTCATTTCAGAGGATTTTATAGCACAAATCCTACATCTTCCCCAAGTAGGGGTGTTTCCCACTCACCCAGCCGATAGGACTTCTGCCCTTACGGCCATATTAGGGAGTCCACCCCAGTCCCCACTAGATGAGGTGTCCGCTAGTCAGCTTTCAGTTGAAATGCGGCTCCTCCTGAGTATTATATCCAGGACCCTGTTTCCTAAGACCGGCCGCTTTGACTTTGTATCCGAGAGGGACCTAGCCCTCATGTATTACATTCTTCAAGATACCCCAATTAACTTTCCTAAGTTGATCTACAAATACCTATGTGAGCCTCTAGATAAACCTAGGCTCACCCTTCCATATGGGATGTTATATATCCTAATTTTTAGGGAGTCCGAGAACCCCATTCCTGAGGGATTGATCGGTTATTTCAATTTCAAAAATAAACCACGCAATAGCACGTATCCTGTAGGATAGTGATTACGGGTGTCGGTCCACAGGGATTGGAGACAAGTTATTTTTTCTAATTAAATAATTACTTCAAAGGGGATAAGCTAGAGTAAATGATAAAAACTAAGAATTAATATGGGTGTAGTAGTATGAATTATCTATGGAGAGAGGTGTTTAGGGCTAGATTCCACCGATAGATTTATATCCGTGACGCTTTTCAATGATTGAGTTGTATGTAAGACTTGATTGCTCCCGACTACAAGCCAAAGCAATCACAAAAGAAAATTATAACTAATTTCCAGCATGAATCATCTAAGTCTAGCACAAACCATCTACTCTAACGATAAGCATGACCTGTCTAACCTAGCATGATGCATCTGATCATTAAGTCATTAAACATGAAATCGATGTCACATGAATATCTCCTCCAAACCACAGGTGTTGGATTCGATGAAATAGATCAATCTATGTAAAATATTTTATACAAGATAAATGATTCACATAAATTGGATAAATTATAAGATCAATTGATAAATTCTTCATCATGCAACCATCTTACAATACAAACTCAAATCAATAAAAATGAAACGAATACTCCTCTATGGCTTCATCAAACCCCTAAACCGAGGCTTAGCTGCTCATGGTGGCCGGAAGTCCTCCCATCTTCATAAAAAATTGCTCTTCACTCCCTTCCGCTCCCAGCCTCTCTCTCTTCTTTTTTTTTTTATTTTATTTCTTCATCTCCCTCTCGGCTTTCTTCTTCTTTTCACTGAAACAGGGGGTCTCCCCTGTTTTTCTGTTGAACCGAGCTCTTCCCCCCGGCTCCCCCTTGCTGCCACTGAACGCCCTCTTTTTATAGCCGTCCGGCGCACGCGGAGAGAAGGAAGAGCGGATCACGGCAGCTGATTTTGGGGCGTGGTGCCGGGAGGCAGATGAAGGGCCGGATCACAGGCTGGTTGCGGAAGAGGTGATCCGTGGCATGATGCGGGAGGCTGAATCACAGGCTGGGGATTCCAGAATGGAGTTGACACGTGATGCTTACGGACGCAAAAGATCTCAAATTCGGAAGGGGGCTGGGATCATGCTTGCAGTCGGACGGAAGGAGTTGGATGGCCGTGGGATCGGATCATCCGGGATGCTGGCTGAAGGAGAAACGGGCGCGTTGGGAGGAGCCGAAGGAGAAGGTGGCCGGATCCGTGGCGTGATATGCTGGGAGCCTGTCTTGGACGATCGGAACAGCAGCGCGGAGGCGGGGATGCAGGCGGAGAAAGAGGCGGAGGAACGGGAGGCTGGCTGCACGCACGGTGATCGCGGAGGGGCTGGTCGCCGGCTGCACCGCGTGGAGGATCTGCATCGCTGGCGGGATCGACAGGAGGAACTGGCTGCACGCATGGTGATCACGTGGTTGGGAAGCTGGGAAGGATAGATAGCGGGAGGAATAAACAGCGGGATAGCGGGAGGAAGAAGATAAACAGTGGGTTTTTTTATTATTTATTTATTTATTTATTTATTTATTATTGATTTATATATATATATATTTTTAAAACACTGTTCATATGAACAGTGTTTTCATGGGACACTGTTCATATGAACAGTGAATCCAGTAATTCTTCCCGAAATTATTTTTATTTATTTTATTATTTTATTTTATTATATATATATATTTTAAATTATAAATTTTATATGAAGGCACGCAAGGCATTGGTTGGGAATTGACTTTAGGTTTGAGGTGGGTCATGATCGTTGATTTGCTTGAACTTGTTCTTGAGCCCAATGTGATTTTATTCTTACTAAACCGCTTCAGATTGAACTCAACCAGATCAGACCGTGACTTAATAAAAGGGTTAATCAAATATTTTTCCATACAATTATAACTTTCAATCTAACCAGGACCAAAGCCCATTGAATTATACCCTTAGCTTGATTGCAACTCCATCAGGTTAATAATTCAGGTCAACACAATCTCCTCCTTATATGTTTTCTTGTAGTTTTCATGAAAGATCGCAACCGGAAGAGAGACAAGTTCAGAGTTGGTTTTAAGAAAAGAATTATTTACTTCTTACCATAATTTAAATTTATTTCATTGTTTATTCAATTTCATGGTAAAATATGTATTTATCAGTTTAAGAACATTGATAAGTGCTATGAAAAGATAACTAAATTATAAATTATTCAGCACTTATCACACCCCCAAACCTATGTTTTGCTAGTCCTCGAGCAAAATGAAATTAAAGAAAAGCTCTAACTCACTTTCGCAGGCATCGCGATTGCATTTACCATATGCAACAAGGCTTTAAACCCCTAGGTTACCCTAGTGGACGAGTTATAGTCTCGTGAGGGTTTCCAGTGAAGATACCCACAAACTTCAATATCATTTATTATTATGATTAATTTGTTGTTGTTGTTGTTTTTTTTTTTTTAATTCGATTGATGAAACTTCAAATTCCAAGTGCATACTAACTAGAAAAAAAAACTTTTTTTTAATTAAAATCTAATTTAAGATATATAAATGATAAGAATTTCAAAGCACACACGGTTTTATTTACTAAGTCATCCCAAATTCTAGATTAGTATGCAATCTAAGTTAAAGTCATTAAGTTTCCGTTTAGGGAGTTGTAAGACTTATTTATACTGGAGTGCTCGGTGAAATCTGGACCGTACACAAGCTAAGGGTTCGGATCTCCAAAATATTGTTAATACTAGTAGTTTCCAAGGATTGGTCAAAAAGACCTACTCACTGATTCAAAATCATCTTATCTGCAGGATTTCGAGAGTTGTGGATGTTTACTTTAGTACCTCACGGGCTTTATCTGTAATATTCCAGTTTACTCGAATTTTTATAACGACGGCTTTCACACTATTGTCTTTTCGGTCAATACAACATTTTTTTTTCTTTTTTTTTTAAAGAAAGATATATAAATTGTGCACTTTTACTCTTGTGGTGATTTCTCCGTGTAACGAGCAATCAGTCGACAACTCTCACACCAGTTGGCATAAGGTGTCGGGCATCAAGACTCCCCTACGGACTTATGCTCGGAGTCCTCATCACAAGCCCACTTGATCTTTGACAATAGGTAGCCCTTTTCGATGTTCCTGACTAAATCCATTTTTATTGATGTTTTTTTTTTTTTTTGGATTAGATAAGTATGATTCATCAGGGTCCAAGGTTGCTACCATACTCTCAACATAATGTCGAGCCTAGACCTTAGAAGAGTCGGCCAGTGTGTAGTGAAATTCCAAAGTATTAATTAGCTTACAACTCCCTAAGAGAGACTTAATAAAAAAACTTAAATTTGTATTACTTCCCACTAGTCATTGGGCTTTTTAGATTTTATATACCTTGTGTGTTTATCATTCTCGCATAAATGTATATAAATTAGGATTTTTTTTTTTAACAACTTTTTTTTATTATTTTATAAAAAATAAAAATAAACACATTTTTTTAAAAAAATTTTTTTATTTTTTTATTTTTTTTAAAAAATGATTTTTTTTATTATTATTATTATTTTTTTTTTTTTTTTTTGGGGATGAAAATCAAGATGAATACCCCCAAACCTAAACCTAACATTGTCCTCAATGTTAAGAAATAATCTAAGAGAATTGGGTTGCCTCCCAACAAGCGCTAAGTTTATTGTCTTCAGCCAGACATAGTGAGATAGTTTTTGCATCTCCTTCTATGAGATCATCTATTTTGTCTATCATAAAACACTCAATTTTCCTTGCGGGTTGGTCGGCCGCATTGAACACATTTAATTTTACCTTCATATTCCCAAATGATATGTTCATTACCCCTGTTCTACAATTGATGCATGCATTGGCTGTTGCTAAAAAGGGCCGCCCAAGGATCACGGGGATTTGTTTCTTAGGATTAGGCTCATGTTCCATATCAAGGACAATGAAATCTACTGGAAAATAGAATTTGTCTACCTTGATAAGAACATCTTCAATTATCCCACGTGGTGTTTTTACAGATCGATCAGCCAATTGAAGGGATACCGAGGTTGGTTTTAACTCACCTAAACCAAGTTTCTCATAAACTGAATAAGGTAGAAGGTTGACACTTGCCCCTAGATCTAAGAGTGCTCGATCAATGAAATTATTTCCTAAGACACAGGAGATGGTGGGAGCACCAGGATCTTTGAATTTTGGAGGGGTGTTGTGTTGGAGAATAGAACTCACTTGCTCAGTTAGGAAGACCTTTTTAGGCACATGTGCCCTAGATTTTCGCTTTTGTGTACAAAGGTCTTTGAGAAATTTGGCATAGGAGGGAACTTGTCTAATAGCATCAAGAAGCGGAAGGTTGATTTTCACTTCTTTGAAAACCTCCATTATTTCCTCTAGTGAAGTTCCTTTTTTGCCAAAGGGAGAGGGTGAATTAAGAGCTTCAGAAAATGGAGCCTTTGGGGTGTGAGTTTTGGCAGAAGGTGGACTAGCTGAAGAAGAAGAAGGTTTTTCATTTGACACATTTCTATCCTCTTCTTCATCTTCCTTATTGTTGTCCTCCCCAATCTTATTGTCTACTACACGTCCACTCCTTAGGGTAGTCAAAGCATTGGCTTGTTCATGATGAATTGCATTTAGTTGATTTTCTTGAGCCATGTATTGTCCCCTAGGATTACTTAGTGGTTGGCTTGGAAGCTTTCCTTCCTCTCGCTTGTTTAGTGCATTAGCTAGTTGACCCATTTGGGATTCTAGCTTGGCGATTGATTGCGTATGAGAGTGCACTAATTGTGTAATGGTTTCCAAACCTTGAAGGGCGTTCAACACTTTCTCCTCAAAGGCTGTGTTTCTTTGGGGTGGAGGAAGAATGTGTTGAAATTGAGTTGAGGGACGGTAGGGATGAATATTTTGTTGGGTTTGAAAATTCTGAGAATTTTAAAAATTTTGGGAATAGGGTTGGGCTGTGTTCGAAGCTTGCTGCTTCCAAGAAAAGTTTGGATGATTTCGCCATCCCGGGTTATATGTATTGGAAAATGGGTCATTACCCGGTCTGGGCTGTGTTTGAGCAGCATTGATGTGTTCTTGCACGAGTTCGGGATATTGGGGTGCTGAGGGGCACTCATGAATAGGGTGGGATGGGCTAGAACAAATAGTACACACTTGTGCTTGGGAAGAGTTCATGTAATGCCCACATATCATCAGTTGGTCAATCTTATGGGACAATGCATCTACCTTGCTAGACAGGTCCATAGAATGACTTATTTCACAAATGGTCCCTTTTCTTTGAGAACTCGGGGGTGCTTGACGAGAACATGAAGCATGGTGGAGGGAGTTTTCATTTAGATTTTCAAATAATTTCCATGCTTCATGCTCATTTTGAAGCATGAATGTCCCCCCACATGCGGCATCAATCATCTGACGGTTTCGTTCAGTCAATCCGTCATAGAAGCATTGCACTAGCTGCCACTTAGGTATTTGATGATGTGGGCATTTACGGATTAGGTCCCGAAATCTCTCCCAAGTTTCATGAAATTCTTCTCCCTCAGTTTGGGAGAAGCTTGTAATGGCACGTCTAAACTGGTTCGTTCTTCCTATGGAAAAGTATTTTTTAAGGAATTCTTGTTGCATTTGATCCCAAGAACGAATTGAGTTAGCTTCTAAAGAATTCAGCCATTGTTTGGCTCTATCTTTAAGGGAGAAGGGGAATAATCTAAGTTTCAGAGCATCATCAGTGAAATTCTGAATCTTGACAGTGGTGCAAATTTCAAGGAATTCATCTAGGTTTTTATATGGATCTTCATTGGTGAGCCCATAAAAAGATGGAAGCATTTGGATCACACTAGACTTTATTTCATATTGTACAGCTGCTACCTCAGGTAATCGAATGCAAGAAGGGGAAGTATAAATAGTGGGAGTAAAGTATTCCCTCAGGAGTTTGGGTTATTCTTCAGCCATCTTAAGAGGTGGGGATGATCCTAATGTTTTGATCTTAGCTCGAATGTTCCTAAGGGTTCGTTCTATTTCAGGGTCAAAAGGTAATAGGTTTTGTACTCTAGAACGACTACCATGCATACACTAGTACTCGATCAATCAAGCATGCAATAAAAGAGAAAAGCATATCAATCCTAGTCTTTGTCCTAAAATCACTAGACAGCTCCTAACTGGTTTGAAGAGGGCACCTAAGCCTCCAATCCGGTCTAATGAACCGAGTTGACCAGGTAAGCTCCCAGGTAAGTGGAGGGGTCACGATGCGTTCGCAAAGGTCCCACTTAAAACCCACTTGCCTCGAACAGATGAACTGTCTCCCTTATAGGGACAAAGCTTGCCTAGACATCAACTAAGCCACAGAGCGAAATTGGTGCAACTTTCGGTGATCTTCGTCCTATTGAGCTCGAATGTCCCTAGGGGCCAATGTCTAATTGATTTTAATTAAAGTGACACTATGTGAGATTGAGTTCACCTAAATTGGGCAAGAGTCCGGTGATGAAATCCGGCTCTTATCTTGTTGGGGTGATTGTCCTTACTATGTGCAAATTGATTTGTGTATGTGTATCAAGCATGCATTCACAATTTTGCTATAATTAAAATCAAACAATCACCACAAAATTTCAAACCAATAACTAATTTAAATAAGAAAAGTTTAGAGGTTACCAAAGGGAATTTCCCCAACGATTTTTTTTTTTGTTTTTTTTTTGCAAACCTCTACAGCATTTCTTTTCCGGCAGTTCTCCTTTTGATCATCCCAGATTTTTTTTCTTTCTCGATTCCTGATAAAAGAAATAAATAAATAAATAAAAATTGGTAAGGGAGAAAAAGAAGAAAAGTAATAATAATAGAAAAAAAATTTTAATTAATTTTTTTTTAATTTTTAAATAATTTTTTTTAAATAAGAAAAATAACTATGCTAGCAATCCCCGGCAACGGCGCCAAAAATTGATCGGTTATTTTAATTTCAAAAATAAACCACGTAATAGCACGTATCCTGTAGGATAGTGATTACGGGTGTCGGTCCACAGGGATTGAAGACAAGTTATTTTTTCTAATTAAATAATTACTTCAAAGGGGATAAGCTAGAGTAAATGATAAAAACTAAGAATTAATATGGGTGTAGTAGTATGAATTATCTATGGAGAGAGGTGTTTAGGGCTAGATTCCACCGATAGATTTATATCCGTGACGCTTTTCAATGATTGAGTTGTATGTAAGACTTGATTGCTCCCGACTACAAGCCAAAGCAATCACAAAAGAAAATTATAACTAATTTCCAGCATGAATCATCTAAGTCTAGCACAAACCATCTACTCTAACGATAAGCATGACCTGTCTAACCTAGCATGATGCATCTGATCATTAAGTCATTAAACATGAAATCGATGTCACATGAATATCTCCTCCAAACCACAGGTGTTGGATTCGATGAAATAGATCAATCTATGTAAAATATTTTATGCAAGATAAATGATTCACATAAATTGGATAAATCATAAGATCAATTGATAAATTCTTCATCATGCAACCATCTTACAATACAAACTCAAATCAATAAAAATGAAACGAATACTCCTCTATGGCTTCATCAAACTCCTAAACCGAGGCTTAGCTGCTCATGGTGGCCGGAAGTCCTCCCATCTTCATAAAAAATTGCTCTTCACTCCCTTCCGCTCCCAGCCTCTCTCTCTTCTCTTTTTTTTTTATTTTATTTCTTCATCTCCCTCTCGGCTTTCTTCTTCTTTTCACTGAAACAGGGGGTCTCCCCTGTTTTTCTGTTGAACCGAGCTCTCCCCCCCGGCTCCCCCTTGCTGCCACCGAACGCCCTCTTTTTATAGCCGTCCGGCGCACGCGGAGAGAAGGAAGAGCGGATCACGGCAGCTGATTTTGGGGCGTGGTGCCGGGAGGCAGATGAAGGGCCGGATCACAGGCTGGTTGCGGAAGAGGTGATCCGTGGCATGATGCGGGAGGCTGAATCACAGGCTGGGGATTCCAGAATGGAGTTGACACGTGATGCTTACGGACGCAAAAGATCTCAAATTCGGAAGGGGGCTGGGATCATGCTTGCAGTCGGACGGAAGGAGTTGGATGGCCGTGGGATCGGATCATCCGGGATGCTGGCTGAAGGAGAAACGGGCGCGTTGGGAGGAGCCGAAGGAGAAGGTGGCCGGATCCATGGCGTGATATGCTGGGAGCCTGTCTTGGACGATCGGAATGGCAGCGCGGAGGCGGGGATGCAGGCGGAGAAAGAGGTGGAGGAACGGGAGGCTGGCTGCACGCACGGTGATCGCGGAGGGGCTGGTCGCCGGCTGCACCGCGTGGAGGATCTGCATCGCTGGCGAGATCGACGAGAGGAACTGGCTGCACGCATGGTGATCACGTGGTTGGGAAGCTGGGAAGGATAGATAGCGGGAGGAATAAACAGCGGGATAGCGGGAGGAAGAAGATAAACAGTGGGTTTTTTTTATTATTTATTTATTTATTTATTTATTTATTTTTTATTGATTTATATATATATATTTTTAAAACACTGTTCATATGAACAGTGTTTTCACGGGACACTGTTCATATGAACAGTGAATCCAGTAATTCTTCCTGAAATTATTTTTATTTATTTTATTATTTTATTTTATTTTATATATATATTTTAAATTATAAATTTTATATGAAGGCACGCAAGGCATTGGTTGGGAATTGACTTTAGGTTTGAGGTGGGTCATGATCGTTGATTTGCTTGAACTTGTTCTTGAGCCCAATGTCATTTTATTCTTACTAAACCGCTTCAGATTGAACTCAACCAGATCAGACCGTGACTTAATAAAAGGGTTAATCAAATATTTTTCCATACAATTATAACTTTCAATCTAACCAGGACCAAAGCCCATTGAATTATACCCTTAGCTTGATTGCAACTCCATCAGGTTAATAATTCAGGTCAACACAATCTCCTCCTTATATATTTTCTTATAGTTTTCATGAAAGATCGCAACCGGAAGAGAGACAAGTTCAGAGTCGGTTTTAAGAAAAGAATTATTTACTTCTTACCATAATTTAAATTTATTTCATTGTTTATTCAATTTCATGGTAAAATATGTATTTATCAGTTTAAGAACATGGATAAGTGCTATGAAAAGATAACTAAATTATAAATTATTCAGCACTTATCAGAGAACCCTCTCGCGCACTGCGATACACAGATCGCATGGGTGAGAAAACCCTTCACAGGATGGGATTTGATAAGGTAGAGGGAGTCTGGGTCAGGAAATCATCCTCTTCCACACCTACTACTCAACACTCCCCCAGCCCTGATCATGATTCTGACTTTCCCACCTATCCCTCCACCTTAGCACCATCCACTTCAGCCGGACCCTCCTCTTCAGCACCTCCTACTCAGCCACTAGAGGTCCGGATCTCTCCTGAGCAGCTCCGGGAGCTGCGGCAGGAGATCGTGCGGGATCTTCGGGACGACCTACTGAGCGAGCTCCGAGGTCCAGCCACTGCTCCCTCTTCTGCATTGGTTCCCTCATTATCAGCCGTGACCGAGATGACGGCTCATCTGAGGGAAGAGATCTATAATGTCAGAAGCCTTATACCTTGCCCAATTCTCAAACATGAGCGATGTCACAAGCAACACACGAAAGATGCGAGATGACATCCGACACGACTTGGGCAGCCAGAGTCAGGGGGCCGAGCGTCTGGCGAATGTGTTGATCTCCAAGTTGGATACCCTTCAGGCGAGTCTGACTGAGCTCTCCTCGATCCACAGTAGGGCCACCTCGGCGATCATCACGCAGCTAGGGAACGTCACAGATGGGGTCAGTCTACTTATGGAACAATCAAGACTGGGCAAGGCAGCCACATCCTCCTCGAAGAAACCATAGCCTGCTTTTTCATTTTGACATGTATTTAGTGCTTTACTCTTTGTACCTACATCTACAATCAATACAATGAGTAGACAGTTTTCTTCAATATTGTGCAAATTTAATCTCTAATTGCTTGTGTGATGTGCTTTCTTCCTTTTTGCTATGATGACAAAAAGGGGAAGAAAATATATTGAATAGACATGTAAAGGGATTCAATGAATCAATAGGGAATCAATGAAAATCAATAAAAAGCAAACTTTTAAAACACACAATAATTTGTTCTTAGTGGATTCGATACCTCGAGGCTCATTATCTCTCTGTTGGGGCTCCTAACGGAGTAATCTCCAGAATCTATTCAAGGAATATTCGGAGATTAGTTGAATCATACTCAAGAACAAATTGGCAGATTTTTCCTCTAAAAATCGAAAATTTAAGTTCAAAAGCTTCAATACACTAAAAGAAATTTCAGAGAATCAAAACAAAGTTGAATGCATGTGTTGAGGGGGAGAATCTGAATTTTTAAGAAAGCAAACTCATTAAATATATATAAGCCAAACAATTGATTGCATGATATGAAGGCTTATATAATTCCAAATTAAAGGGGGAGCTTTAACTTCAAAATTTACTGTTTCACACCTTTCAGTTTTGGATAAATTAAATAACTAGACACTTGAATTCATTTTGAAATTTTACTATAAATTTCCTTTTTGGTTGAGCAATTCACTTTACATATACTCAATGTTTTGTCATCATCAAAAAGGAAGAGATTGTGGAGTGATTGATTATAACCCTATTTGATTTTGATGAGCTCAAAGCATTTGAGTATATCTTATGTTTACTAATGAATTCAATCTAGTGTTTTAGTGAAATTCTTGTAAATTTATGGTTAAGTGTCTCTAGATTTGGTTCAAGACATTTTGGATAAGTTAAGAAGTCAATTTGAACCAAAGTCTGAGACTCGAGTCGACTCTGGGAGATTACGAGTCGACTCCAAGCGTATCAGAAGCACTGGCACAGGCTCGAGTCGACTCCTGTACATTACGAGTCGACTTCGACTGAGAACAGACAGACGAACAGAAAGATCCAATTCAAAACCTGTCAACGAGTCGACTCCTGAAGAGCGCGAGTCGACTCCGATACTGCCGAGTCGACTCCAGGATAGTACGAGTCGACTCCAGGATAGTACGAGTCGACTCCAGGGAGTTACAGACAGAAAGACAGAGAAGTTATTTTGGACCCTGAGAGCCGAGTCGACTCCTGATGAACCCGAGTCGACTCCGATGGTTGGCAGGTCGACTCCAAAGGAAGCGAGAGTCGACTCCCAATGTGATACAAGGCAAAAGTCAGAGAGCAACTTTCGGACACTGAGAGCCGAGTTGACTCCCGCAAAGTCCGAGTCGACTCCAAGACAGCGCGACCCCAAAAAGACAGAAGACAGTATTTTCGTCTCTGAGAGGTGAGTCGACTCCAAGACAGTTCGAGTCGACTCTAAGGTAGCGCTACCCCAAAAAGACAGAAGACTGTTCTTCAGATACTGAGAGCCGAGTCGACTCCGAAATAGTTCGAGTCGACTCCAGGACGGCACGAGTCAAAAGACAGAAGATTGGGAGTTCGGACTCTGAGCGCCGAGTCGACTCCCAGAATTTTCGAGTCGACTCGAGTGAGCAAAGTTGAAGAATACATCTATGGATTCCTTGGAATGAGTCGACTCCAAAAGTGCCAGGTCAGCTCCAGACTTTGGAGAATCGACTCTGGGTTAAGTCGAGTCGACTCCCAGTCGAGAAGAGCACTTTAATTCAAATCCGGAACAGTTGCTGAGCCGACTCCAGAAAAGCATGAGTCGACTCCTGCTGCAGCCGAGTCGACTCCAGATCGCACGAGTCGACTCCGATCCCAACGAAAACATTGTCAGGATGTGCAAAATGTGTAGAACAGCTAGAAGATTGTGTCTAATGGCTAGTTTCCGTGGGGAATGGCTTAAATAGCCACAGAGAACTGTAGCAAGGCAGAGAAGCGACATTCCATTCAAAGAAAACAAGAAATCTCTAGCTACCATTTGATTTCAAAGAGCATACACGGAAAAGAAGGAAGAGGGCCATTAACTCCATCCAACCAACTCTTCCCAGCATTAAAGAAGTCTCCTTCAATCTTCAAGTCTTCAAGACATTCAAGAGGAGACCCTGAGTTCGAGAAGCCCTCCTCTACTTCTTCATAAATTCGTTTGAGGGCTCTTAACTTCTCTCTTATTTATATCGCTGAATATCTGCTTGTTTAGAAGCTGTATTTTTCTGTTTGTTTTTCAATCCATTTGTTCCTTACTTGATTCAATCAGGGGATTGAATCAAGGGTGTAAAGGTTTGTTGGTGAGCCTAGGTTGAAACCAACGTGTAAGGGTGAGGATGATAGTATTATTTTGATGATTAACAAGCAATTATCTAGAGTATGTTATAAGTTAAATCGATACTACATTTATAAGTCTATTACTCTCAGTATATTTGTATAAATTGATATAGATACATTTCATTGTTTATTTGAATGAATCTAACCTTGAGATGCAGCAAAGTGTGGATTGAGTCGACCCAAATGATGATTGGGTCGACCCTGGCACATCAAGAAAGCATTTGGCACACTTCTGCAAAAAATGGCACAGATGAACAGTGAGTTGGGTCGACCCAAGGAAAGCATGAGCCGACCCAAACATCAAGATACTCAAAACAACTCAGAAAATGGTTCTCTGGATTTACTGAGAGGGTCGACCCAAGATATAGTTGAGTCGACCCAAGCTTGAGTCGACCCAAACCCTGAGAGGGTCGACCCAAAGGCAAGACAGAAAAGAAGACAGAAAAGGTTCTCTGGAAACCCTGTTAGGGTCGACCCAAGAAGAAGTTGAGTCGAGCCAACTAAGCCTTGAGTCGACCCAAAGAAAGGTTGGGTCGACCCAAGTGAAGGAAGGCTGAATTGCATGTTTCTGTGTTTCTGAGAGGGTCGACCCAAGGAATGTTTGAGTCGACCCAAGTGAAAGTTGGGTCGACCCAAGGACAGGTTGAGCCGACCCAAACACGGGCAGAAGCATAACGGCTAGTTCTACAGATATACTTTTTGTCCTTCCAAAAGTGAGTAACGGCTAGTTTTTGAATTCTAACCATTGGGGCTTGTCCAATGGATGTAGGAAGCTATTTAAAGTGGCACTATTCATCAGATAGAACAACTTTTCCAAAGAATATCAAAGAGTACACAAGAAAGAGAAAGTGCCCTAATCCTCTTCATCCAAGTGCTTCATTCAAGAATCAAAGAAAGGGGTTGAGCAGATTCAAAGAGTCATCAAGAGCTCCATCCTCCCTTGAAGAGTGAAGCATCCTTGACAAAGAAGAGAGAAGTCACTACAAGCGATAAATACTTTCTAAACTCTTCTTTGTAGATTATATTATTTTATTTGCTCATCTAGGAGTTTAAATCTTCTTTCTTTATTTGTTAAACTACTTGTAAAGGTTGGTTGGTTAGCCCACAAAACCAACGGAATAGGTTGATTGGTGAACCCGGAAAACCAATTGTAAAGGTTCGTTGGTGAGCCCGTAAAACCAACAAAGGTTCGTTGGTGAGCCCGTAAAACCAACATAGGTTTTTGGTGAACCCGGAAAACCAAAGTGTAAAGGTTTTTGGATTGTGAGCCCGGAAAACAATCCAACTGTAATTCGCGGGATTATAGTGAATTTCCAAGGGGTCGCTTGGGGAGTGGACGTAGGTGCTAAGGAGAGCACCGAACCACTATACTTTGTGTTGTTTGTATTGTGATCTATTTTAGCTTACTAATCATTCATTTGACACAAGTAAGATAGTTAAAATTAAAAGAAACCAATTCACCCCCCCTCTTGGCTTGTCACCTTGGGCAACAAAGGGTTTGATTGTGATCCTGGAAAAACAATCGGGTGGTTCTAGTCGGTGAGCCTGGAAAAACCAACCGAGTTCGTTGTGATCTCGTAAAACAACAAGTTAGGTTGTGAGCTTGTAAAACAACCGGCTGTAATCCGAGGGGTTATAGTGAATTCCCAAGTGAGGCTTGGGGAGTGGATGTAGGAGCAAGGATTAGCTCCGAACCACTATAAATTTCCTTGTGTTTGTGATTGTCTTGTTGTCTCTTATTTTCATTTCATACACTGCACATAGCATCTAATTAATCCACTTGCAAAACGCATTAATTAGTTATTCACAAACCTTTTAATTGCTATAATTATTTTAAGACCCAATTCACCCCCCCCCCCCTCTTGGGTTGTCTATCTGGGCAACAACGTGTTTTCTGGTAGCGGCCCAGCCACATTTGGGCCAATTCAAGGGCGACGCATGTGAGGATCGGGGGGAAGACTCCGGTTGGAGTCTTCTTCCTTCTGATTCTGGTGGTGATCGGAGACCTATCACCGCCCAAAATGCGGCCAGATAAGGCCGAGATCAGCTATTTAAAGGTCCTATCCCTTCTCCTTTGAGTTCACCCAAGTTTGAGCCACCAATCCTAAGCTTCTTCTCCGACCTTCTTCCTCAATTTGTCGTCGGAAGGAGCTGCCAAAACCCACCATAAAAATGAAGTATTGATAAGTGCTAAATAATGCATAAATTAGCCTATTTTTCATAGCACTTATCATTATTTTAATTCACATATTTTGTAAATTTAACCATAAAAGATGTGATACCTTCATCATTGCATTTTAATAAATTATTAAAGGTAATTCGAGTTTGATTTAATTAATCGAGTCTAATGTGTGCAGGTCCAGTCCAATAGTTCCCAAGTCATCCACTGTGGTTTAGTTTCTCCCGCATCCAATTGAGTTCAATCTCTCAAGATTAGTTTGCATCCTTATCCTCTTCTTCAAAACAGAGCCAGCTCAATCTCATCTTCTCATCTTCTCCATGATCCTCTTCCTCCTTAAATCCTTCTTTCATGTCATCACTTTCCTCCCCTGTTTAAGCTTCAAAACAGAATGAATCCAAGCTCCCTTCTTCGGAATAGAATCCCATCGTCCACGGCCAAATCTCTTCTTCCCAACGTCATCGTCAACTTCTCATCCAAACCAGCCAGTGTTCCGGATTAATCCCAGGCATCCGCTCCCAAGCTGTCAGCCGAAATCCCAACTTCTCTCCCCTATTTCACGTTCAATCCCGTTCGCAAATCAAGCCAAACTCCCGAGCTTCACGGCATCCAAACAAAGCCTTCCTCCCAGCTGCCAGCCGTCTCAGCTTCACGCTCGCTCCCAACCGTTTCGTGAATTCCTCCCATGCTATTCTCCCCTGCTTCCTCGGTTCAGCTTCATCCCAGACTTCACGGAAACAGCCCCTGCTCCATGTGTCTTTTCCAACTTCCGGATGAGAGTCCAATCATCCACGAGATGTCTACGAGTTCCTAGCAAAGAAGAATCACCCTCTCCCAACGTCCAAGTTCATCCAAACCCCCAGCTCATCTTCCGGCTTTGATCCTCCTAGATTCCCTACTCTAGATCGAGCCCAGCCTTCATCCCGTCCGCAATGAACTCCCGTCATCCACAGGATAAGGCCCAGGCGTTCATTCCGGATCAGCTCATGCATCATCTGCATATCGAATCAAGCTTCCGCGTCCTAGCCACGTCCAAGAGCTCCTTCCGCATCCCCTGCTTCAGAACAGAGTCCGAGTCTTCATCGATCCAACCATCCACGGATCAGTCTCCCATCCACGGAAGAGTTCCAGCTCTTCAACCAGCAAGCTCAACCATCCAGCCGTTCCCAAGCTTCCTTTCTTCCGGATTGAGTCCAGTAACCACGGATAGCTCCAAATCCCAGCGAAGCCAGCACCTATACAGTATCCGAGTACTCCGCGATCCAACTCTATCCACAAGTAAGCTTTATCCTTCTGCATGATCCTGATAGTCAACTTTAAAGACCACGCAATAGCACGTATCTAGTAGGATAGTGATTACGGGTATCGATCCACAGGGATTGGGGTACAGTTGTTTTCTTAAAAATAAAAATATTTAAAAGGAAGAGTTTGTGAAGAAAATTAAACTAAGGAATTTACTAATAAAAACAATGCAATTAAAATGATATCAGTTTGGAAAAAACCTAGGGCAAGGAATTCACCACTAACATCGGAACAAGGGTTATTTGTATTTTAATTTCATTCTTGGATTATTATGCAGATCGGCTACAAGCCTAATAAGCATTTGAATAAAATTTTACAAAAGTAATTTGGAAATAATCCATCTTCAGTTGGCATGAAATGTCTACCCTCAACTATTGTGGCAGGACATTACATCTTCCCTAAGCATGGACTATTTTATATTTACTTAGTGATCATGAAGAACAGTTGTATAAACGTCATACTTAAAATTACAGAAATTAAATATGAGATGAAATAAAATATTCATTAAGAACAAAATAAAGTTTATACAACTCCAAGAATAAAAATCAAAAATACAAAACCCTTAACCCTTTGTTAGGGCTGCATCCGGCCCTAGAGAAGATCAGCCTTCGATGGAGTCGTGGGCGACAGCAGCGATGTAGAGGACTCCCAACACGGCTATCTTCTTCCTTTCAGTGTCTTCTCCCTACACTGGATTCGGTGGGAACTTCCTTAGCATTTCATCTCTTTTCTTCCCATAATATCCCAAACTATTCTCTCACTCTTTATTCAATGGGAACTCCCTGAGAAGAGCGATTGGGATCAGCCGGCTCACTCCCTCCGAATGCCCTCGTCTTCATGCATCGATTCCCTTTTATAGCCTCCACACCTCTCTCTCCTCCCCTCTTTTGAATCAAGGATAAGGATGCAGAGATTGAGCTCATACGGTCGTTGGAACAGGGGGCTAATTGCTTACGGCTGAGATGAGGGAATTCATTGAGAGGGCCACGGATGTTTGGATTTGTTCTGCAGATAGGAGCTGTTGGATTTACTCGCTCTATGAACGTGAAGTGATCCGAAAACATTGTAGATCTGATTCGGATCCTTGGAGAAGCTTTGCTTGCTGACTTGTTGTTTTGGAAGTTGGGAAGAACACACGGAAGGAGCCGATGCTGCTGATCCGCGGTATGCATGGGATGGCATGGATGCTCGGATTTGCTGGGAGGCAATCCGTGAAAGATTGGATCTTCGAATGGGTAGCTGGCTTCCAGATGCTGGGATGCGAGAGGCTGGACGTTGAGAGGATCTCGGCTGGAAGCTCTATTCCGAAGCAGAGGAAGAAATCTGATCTTGACGTTGGGGATTTCATGAGATCAAGCCGTGGATGATGAAGTTAATCCGAAGAAGGGGTAAGGATGGAGGCTGAGAAGATCTCAGATGCTGGGAGGAAAGTTGGAATTCATTGGATTCGGTCGTGAAAGAAGGGAATGGATGCTTAGGCTTTGTTCATGGGATATAGGAGATCCTTGGAACGGTGAGAGTGATGCTGAAGAAAGCTGAAGTCGGGGATCCGGTTGGATGCGGGATGACGCTAAATCACGAACGTGATCCGAAGGGAGGTTGGGAGATAGGATAAGGATGAGGTCACAATGGGATGAAGCTTGGAGTTGGTTCTGTGATGAAGAAACGATGGGAAGATGACACGGACGGGAGGGGAAGTTTAGATACTAATCTAGACTTGGTTCTAGATGGCTGTCGTGAATGCAGGGGAGCTGGGAATTATCCATGAATCACGGATGCTGGGAAGCAATTTAGGATTTGGTTGAGACGCAATCCGTGGAGATGTGATGAGCCATCGACGTGCGTGGAGCATCTCATGCGGACGGTTGCGGGAAGGGAGCAGGGGATTGGCTGCGAACGGTGGATACGGGATAAAGGCTATGGAAGTTTGAATCATGGAATCAGTTCGGAAGATGGCTGGGATGTGGGAGATGGTAGATT
Source organism: Phoenix dactylifera (assembly GCF_009389715.1). Taxonomy (NCBI): domain Eukaryota; kingdom Viridiplantae; phylum Streptophyta; class Magnoliopsida; order Arecales; family Arecaceae; genus Phoenix; species Phoenix dactylifera. The sequence continues at coordinate 389,096 of NW_024067807.1, forward strand.
AATCTCATTCAGAAGCAGAGAATAACTCAGGATAGGGGAGGATGGGAGATGATATGCGAACGTGAACTGAGAGGATCTTGGCTGGGAAGTAATCTAGATGAAGACGTGGCTTTGGTTGTTTGGAATCCTATGGGGTTCGGATAAGGAAATGGTCCGTGGGTCTCGGCTCTGTTCCGGCTGTGAATTTTGGAACACGGGAGTTGGAAAGTCTTGGGATGACGTCATGACGTGGCTGAGATGTGGTGGAAGAATAGGGAGATGATGTGTAAGACTTGAAACATGGATGGCTTGCACATGAAATTTTAGGAAGACTTTGAATAGCTAATCGCGGATGTGATAATGACCAGATAGTACAATGTAACAGGAAAGTTTGAACTCGATTGGATGCGAAAGATATAGGGGAGTGGGGCTGGACTGGGGTGCGTGTCATTCGGGTTCAGGGATCATCCAAAAATAAGTTTGACTCGACCTGCATATATTGGACATAACCAATAAAATCAATCAAACTTGAATTACTTCTAATAATTTATGCAATGATGGTAACACATATTTTATGGTTAAATTTACAAAATATGTGTGTTAAAATAATAATAAGTGTTAGGAGAAAGAGGTTAATTTATGTATTATTTAGCACTTATCACACCCCCCCAACCTACATTTTGCTAGTCCTCAAGCAAAAGAAAAAACTAACTCACTTTCGCAGGAATCGCGATTGTATTTACCATATGCAATAAGGCTTTAAACCCCTAGGTGGCCCTAGTGGACGAGTTTTGTCTCGTGAGGATTTCCGGCTCAGATACCCACAAAATGCTGTCGAAAGAATTTATTTTATTATTTTATAAAATCTAATTTCAAATACATAAGTGCCAAAAATTTCAAAAGCACATAAAGTTTTAATTACTAAGTCAGCCCAAATCCTGAGTCAAGATGCAATTCAAGTTGACGTCATTAAGTTTCCGTTAGGGAGTTGTACGACTTTTTATACTTGGGTGCTTGATGAAATCTAGACCATACACAAGCGAAGGCTTTAGATTCCCCAAAATACTGCTAAAGCTAGTAGTTTCCAAGAGTTGTGGATGTTTATTTTAATACCTCATGGGCTTTATCTGTAATATTCTACTTTACTCAAATTTTTTTTTACAACGACGGCTTTCACACTATCATCTTTTTCAAGGTCAATATTATTTTCTCTTTCTCTATTTTTTAATCATTTTTTATTTTTTATTTATACATGAATTATGCACTTTTACTCTTGTAATGATTCCTCCATGTAGCGAGCATTCAGTCAACACTCCCACACCAGATGGCATAAGGTGTTGGGCATCAAGACTCCCCTACGGATCTATGCTCGGGTTCATCATCACAAGCCCGCTGACCTTTAATGATAGGTAGCCCTTTTCGATGTACCTGACTGAATTCACTTCTTTTTTTTTTAATAAATATGGGATAATAGTGAATTAGATAGGTATGATTCATCAGGACTCAAGGTTGCTACCAGACTTAACAACATAATGTTGATCCTAACCTTTAGAAGTGCAGGCCATGTGTGTTGTGAAATTCCAAAGTAAAAATTATCTTACAACTCGCAAAAAAAACCTTTAACAAAAAGAACTTAAATTGTCTTACTTCTGACTAATTTTTGGACATTTTAGATTTTATATATTTTGTGTGTTTATCATTTCAGCACTAAAGTATAGAAATTAGGTTTTTTTTTTTTGAGATAAACTTATTTAAAAATACGAAAATTTTCTTCAAAAATTCGAATTCTATACCTCCCAACCTAGATCAAACATTGTCCTCAATATTTTTTTAATTATTATTATTTTTTTATTTTTTTAATAATATTATTTTTTTATTTTTTTATTTTTTAATAATATTATATTATTATTTTATTATTATTATTATTTTGGACGAAAATATGATGCATATAGAGGATAGAAGCATTGTACCTTAGTTGCATCAGTAATATGAGGACTCCTGAAAAAAAAATATGACAAGAAAATGTGCAAAAATAATCTATGGAAATTGGGTTGCCTACCAACAAGCGCTAAGCTTAATGTCTTCAGCCAGACGCAGTGCATCCTTATCAAATCATACTGGGTTCATGCCGAGTTCTCAAAGGAAAATTTGTGGAAGACTGATTGTCGGGTAAGGAGTTAACTGCTTCTGTGGCCTTGTCTATAGCAAAGTCAAAATGGGCCAAGCATGTTTTCAGAGGGTCATCTGCCAAAATATAAGAAAGGGTTTCCTCTATAAGATTGTCCATTTTGTCTATTAGGAAGCACTCAACTTCCTTTGCGGGTTGATCAGAGGCACGAAATATATTTAACTTGACCTTCATATTCCCAAAGGATATATTCATCACCCCAGTTCTACAATTTATACTCGCATTGGCTGTAGCTAAAAAGGGGCTGTTGCCCAGAGATGGTCACCCAAGAGGGGGGTGAATTGGGTGTTTTAAAACTTTTTGGCTAATTTAAAAATAAAACACACAAATATATGAACTAAAGCAAAGATAAAGCGATAAGAAGAGACAACCACAAAAACACGGTTTTATAGTGGTTCGGAGCCTTCACCGCTCCTACATCCACTCCCCAAAGCGCCTTGGGAATTTCCACTATAATCCAAGATTACAGTACGGTAGTTTTGCGAGTTCACTACCCAACTCGTTGTTTTACACCGGGCTCACAACAAACCCAAAACCCTCAATTTCTCTTAGGCTTGGGACGCCCTTTCCCTTGTTCCAAGTCCCTTGACTGGAACAAACACCACAATAAAAGAGTGTACAAAAGGATATAAAAGCTCTAGAAAGCAAATATAGCACTTATGAACAATGAAACCCGGAAGAATCTTTTTGCCGTTGGAGGCGTGGGAGATGTTGATTCTTCCGATGTGGGACGCGTAGGGTTGGGTGTGAGCTTTGAATCCCGAGCACACGAGAGTGGTTGAGCTTGAAATCGCTTGGGAGACTTGTAAGCACTTGATTTCCTTTCTTGAATGCACTCACTCCCTTGAGCTTTTCTTTCTAACTTCTCTCTTGAATGATTTTGCTTTTGGTTGGTTAAGAGTTGTTGAGAAGCACTTAAGAGCTCCCTTTTATAGCCCAAAAAGCAAATATAGCCGTTAGAGATAAAGTAGAGAAGATTTGAAATTCAAATCAAACCTGAAAAGCTGTCAGTCGCGTCCCAGGCGCTCCGGGGACGTCTCCGCTACAACGAGAGACGTCTCGCCTATAGGATTTTACTTTTTACTTTATCTGGGGTCGACTCGGCACTTTACGGGGACATCTCGGCGTGTTAGCGCTTTTTGAGTGGGGACGACTCCGCTGCTTTGGGGACGACTCCGCTTCTTTATCTCCGAAAATCATGTCCTCTGGAATTCCCTGAGAGAGTCGACTCCGCTCTTTCAGGGGACGTCTCCGCTTGTCTGCACTTATGCGTGGGGACGACTCCGCTTTCTCAGGGTCGACTCCGCTTCCTTATCACCGAAAAAAAACATTCTCTGGAAAACCTTGAGAGAGCCGTCTCCGCCATCTTAGGGACGACTCGGGAAGTCTCCTTTTTGCTTGCGGGGACGACTCCGCGTACAGCGGGGACGTCTCGCGCATATCCCTTGAAAAGCGTCTTTCTGCCGCCACTGAGAGAGTCGACTCCGCTACTGAGAGAGTCGACTCCGCTAACGCGGGGACGACTCGACAGGAGCCGGGGACGTCTCCAAGTGTGCCAGTTCTTCCTGCTTGTGCCAGAGACGTCTCTGAAACTATCAGGAGACGTCTCGGCTGTCCCTGAACTTTTTCTTTAGCTCAAAATATTCTTCAATAAATTCATAAAAATTATGGGAACTTGCCTAGACATTTCTTAACAATATTCTAAATAAAACACATGAATTTCTCAATTGAATTGTTAAGATATAATGGAATTTTACTCTAGTATTTTGTATTCATCAAAATCCATTAGGGGGTTAACAATCTCCTCCTTTTTGATGATGACAAAACACTGAGTATATGCAAAATTTGAAATTTAAACATATACACAGTATTGATCAGATATACAAGTATAATGTTTTGATTTGAACTAGATACAATGTGCATCACTCAAAATATTCAATTTTCAGTTCTTTCCTTGTGCATAAGATTGATCTTTATAGTTCTTAAATGATTTTATCATATGAACTGAATTTGAATCAAGTTAGAATGAAATATTGATGCTGAAGATAATTGAAAGCTAGATTCTTTTTGACTCCCCCTTTCTTTTCCAGAAGGGCAATTATCTTAAAATCAATATTCTTCAATTTTATCTTTTCTAAATCAACTTTGGAGTATGATTAAAAAATTTGCATTCCATATTCAATATCCATGTCTACTCCCCCTTTCAATATACAATATCTAATTTCTACTTCCCCTTTCAATATACAAATATCTACTCCCCCTTTCAATTATATCTCAATATCCATATTGGTTCTTTCTATATATCTACTCTCCCTTTCAATTATATCTACTCCCCCTTTCAATATCTACTCCCCCTTTTTGTCATCAACAATGAAGGGGACAAATTATCATTAGGTGCTTAAAACTCAATTCATAGTATAATATAATTAACCACTCAAGGATATTCAAGTTATCTTTATTAAAGAGTTCAGCATTCATTTTACTCCCCCTTTGATATTCAGGTTGTGCTCCCCCTGTTTCATATGCTTTGATAAGTTGTGCCAAATTTGAATACATAATGTTTGTTATGAGATTCTTATGACACATCAAGAGACACATTCATATTTACATATACAGAGTTGGAAATGTACACAGGGTTGCAAAAGAAATTGTATGTCATTCATATGTCATTGTAAATCTTCGAAGTCAGTACATAGTCAAAAGAAGAAATCATTACAAGTATTGATTTCTAATACAAAAAGTGTTTCAAAAACAGCCTAGGATTTACAAAAAGAAGAGCCTGCAAAATGTCCCTCAACGGCGACGTTGCTCATGGGCCCTACCAGCTGTATTTTGTTCATAAACCTTACAAGCTGCATCTATGAATGCATTGATGGAATCCATGAGGGTCTTAAATTGATCTCCCTGTGACTTGTGGAAACCTGCCACAAGTGCTTCAAACTCTATGGTTGCCATTTCAATTCTCCCTCTGAGTTGGGCAACCAAGGTGCCCACGTTGCCATCTGGTTTTGTCAGCTCTTTGAGACTCTTGGAAATGCTCCTCAAGCTGTCCTTGAACTCTATTGATCTGATGGTTTGGGTGGCACCCACACCCATTATTTCTTGTGTTGTAGCTTCAATTTGACTTCTAATATCCTTCATCTCTTGTAGAAGCCCTTCATGTGAAGCTCTGATGGGGGCCAACTCTGTAGAAATCATGGATCTCATCTCCTCCCTCATCTGCTGGCAAATGGCAGATGCTAAGGTGCGCATCTGATCCTCTGATAGGAAGGAGGGCCCACTAACTGGAGGAGGTGGTGGCATGGATGTGGAAGGTCCAGCTGAGCTGGAGGGAATATCAGGGATATCCATGTGGCTAGGTGGAGGAGAGTGATGGTCAGACTCATGATGTGGGATCTCAGCCTCTATGGTTTGTGCTTTTCTTTTTGGAACCTTGACCCAAGACCCATCTATCTTGTGAAATTCCATTCTTCTCATTGAGCCCTCATTGTAATAGTCGGTGTTTCTTAAGGGCTTTGCAGGTTCATTTGATGGAATGGAAACCTTGAAGTGTTTGAAGATTAAGGTAAAGATCATGCCATAGGGTATACTAAATCTAGAATACCTATGACATAGGACAATGTAATTTAGCATGAGTCTAGGAAGGTTTAGAGGGATCCCTAGTAGGATGTGATGCATTATAACTAAGTCTCGCTCCGAAACAAAATCGAAGCGACCGGTTTTAGGAAATAGGACCCGGTTGACAATGCTTAAAAGGAGTCTCATCTCTGCATTTAGGTCCTGGGAGTTGACAACATCAAGAGGGACGCAGTCCTCTCTTCCTAAAATTAAGTTTAGAGCTACTTCCCTTTGGGGATGTGAGGTTGGAGCCTCGCCGTCCCTAGGGATTTGCAAAACAGTGGATAAGATGTCCTCATTAATTTCTACTAATGTCCCTCGGACATGTGCGGTGAACCCTAAGTCTCCTAAAGCCATATCACTAAACATTTCTCTAACAAGGCCGGGGTAGGTCGAGGTATTGAGGGTGCAAAGATGCTCCCACCCTTGGGCTCGGAGTCTCTCTCCAATAGAGAACCCCTCATGATCTAAAAATGCAAAATCTATGTACCTACCGGTTGTGACTGTGCGATTTGCACAGGAAATCGTTGTGGTTGGCAGAGCAACCGGAGGAGAAGGTGCGGAGGGTTCTTCCCGCCGTTCCTCACCGTCGCCCGCTACTCTAGGTCGCTTCCCACGGGTCGTCCTAGCTTTCTTTGGTGCCATGGATGCTAGGGTTTGTGATTTAGGACAAATGGAGGCTAGGGTTTGTGATTTAGGGCAAATGGAGGCTAGGATTTGAGGTGGAGAGCAAATGGAGGCTAGGGCTTTCCGTTTTGGTCGGGAATGAGGGAGAAAGCTCGAGTCGGCTCGAGCGATTTCGACATATTTAAAAAGGCCTCATTCGGTCCCCGAGACGTCTCCACGACTAAGGCGAGACGTCTCCCCTGGGGGGGACGTCTCTGCGATTTGCCAGAGACGTCTCCGGCACTGAAAAATTTCAGACTAAATTCTTTCTTCTCCCAATTTTTGTTTAATCACCCTAATCAACATGATCTCTTTTGATAAACTTAGAGTGAATTTGTTTGTGATCCTCCCCCTTAATGATACATCCTATAATAATTTGATAATAATTTTTGAATTATTAATATTGAAATGAGGAATGTTTGACCAAATTTCGAATACCTATGAAATAGGCTCTGAAAATATCTCCATGAAGAGTCCAAGGGAGGGTAACCATCCTCCAGAAAGTCAAACAGTTCGTCATTTAGCTTACATGAATTCATGTTTTCACTTATGTTTACCTTGAGGTTGATTACTAGTTTGCGCAGCAAAACAATGCAATACAAGTTCAATTCATTTGCTAGGATCATACAAGCTCAAAGCATTCCTTAAGAAGTTGAATCTTTCTTTACAAAGGGGCTTTGTAAAGATATCAGCCAATTGATTTTCAGTACATATCACATCATTTTTCAGCACATGATCCCTAATAAAGTGATGCCTAATCTCTATATGCTTTGACTTAGAGTGTTGGACAGGATTTTTTGTTAAATTAATTGCACTTGTATTATCACATTTAATTGGTATATTATCCATTTTGATACCGAAGTCTTCAAGTTGTTGCTTAATCCAAAGAACTTGGGCACAACAGCTTCCAGCTGCAATGTACTCAGCCTCAGCTGTGGACAAGGCAACTGAATTTTGTTTCTTGCTAAACCAAGAAACCAAATTGGCACCCAAGAGTTGACATGTGCCACTTGTGCTTTTTCTGTCGAGTTTGCACCCGGCAAAATCAGCATCGGAATAGCAATTAAGTTTATGTCAGATTGTTTAGAATACCATAAACCTACATTAGATGTCCCTACTAGATATCTAAATATTCTTTTAACAGCTTGCAAGTGTGATTCCTTAGGACATGCTTGGTATCTAGCACACATGCAAACACTGAATAATATATCTGGTCTACTAGCAGTAAGGTAAAGTAGAGAGCCTATCATACCTCTGTACAATTTGCAGTCTATACTTTTACCTTTTTCATCTTTGTCAAGCTTGCAACTTGAGCTCATGGGTGTGCTGATTTCCTTTGCATCCTTCATCTTGAATTTTTCCAGCATTTCCTTGATGTATTTGGACTGACTGATGAAGATGCCTTCCTCTGATTGTTTTATTTGTAGCCCAAGGAAGAAGTTGAGCTCACCCATCATGCTCATTTCAAATTCTCCCTGCATAAGCTTGGCAAACTCTTGACAAAGACTATCATTAGTAGCACCAAAAATTATATCATCCACATAGATTTGTACAAGCAATAAGTCATTTCCTTTTCTTTTAATAAAGAGGGTTTTGTCTACATTTCCTCTCTTAAATTTGTTCTCAATTAGGAAATTGCTTAATCTTTCATACCATGCCCTAGGAGCTTGCTTAAGTCCATACAATGCTTTATGCAATTTATACACATAATCTGGATGTAAGTGATTTTCAAAACCTGGAGGTTGTCCTACATAAACTTCCTCCATTATATAGCCATTTAAGAATGCGCTTTTTACATCCATTTGATAGAGTTTAAAATTCATGAAGCATGCATATGCTAAAAGCAGTCTAATAGCCTCTAACCTAGCAACAGGAGCAAAAGTTTCATCAAAATCTATTCCTTCCTCCTGATTATATCCTTTGGCCACTAGCCTAGCTTTGTTTCTTATTACTATCCCATCTTCATCTAGTTTATTTCTATATACCCATTTGGTGCCTATAATTGAAACATTAGGGGGTCTTTTCATTAGAGTCCAAACTTCATTTCTTTCGAATTGGTTTAATTCCTCTTGCATAGCATTCATCCAATTATCATCTTTTTCAGCTTCTTCTAGTGATTTAGGCTCTATTTGTGAAACGAAAGCAAAATAATTACTAGTGTTTCTTAAAGAGGATCTAGTTCTTATACCTTGTGAAGGATCACCAAGGATTAGATCCTTTGGATGACCATGTGCATACCTCCATTCTTCAGAAAGATCTTGATTTCTTGATGGAAGTTGATCTTCTTCATCTTGCTGATTTGTATCCTCTTTGATCTCATCCTCATGTTGTTTGTCTTGTATGGAGAATTCCTTGATCCCGTCTTCAAGTATACCTGCATCACCATCTTCTTCTTTTCTAGAAGAATCTCCATTAGTTTCATCAAACACAACATGAATGGATTCTTCAACAACGAGAGTTCTCTTGTTGAAGACCCTGTATGCTCTACTAGATGAGGAATAACCTAAGAAGATCTCCTCATCTGATTTAGCACTAAATTTACTGAGATTGTCCTTTCCATTGTTCAAAATAAAGCATCGACAACCGAAAACATGAAAATAACTTATATTTGGTTTCTTACCTTTCATCAATTCATACGGTGTTTTCTTTAAGATGGATCTAACTAAAGCACGATTTAAAATATAACATGAGGTATTTATTGCTTCAGCCCAAAAATACTTTGGTAGATCCGATTCGCACAACATGGTACGAGCCATATCTGCTAGTGTGCGATTCTTCCTTTCTACCACCCCATTTTGTTGGGGTGTCCTAGGTGCCGAGAAGTTGTGATTGATACCATTTTCGTCACAAAACTTTTCAAAGTGTTGATTTTCAAACTCGGTACCATGATCACTCCTAATTGCTTTTAGTTTAAGATTAAGTTCATTTGAAACCTTATTATGAAACTTGATAAAAGCGGGAAAGGACTCATCTTTGTGTGCAAGAAATGAAATCCATGTAAAACGTGAAAAATCATCAACAATGACAAGACCAAATTTCTTACCCCCTAGACTAGCAGTTCTAGTGGGTCCAAACAAATCCATGTGAATTAGTTCTAAAGGTTTTGATGTTGAGACTATGTTCTTAGACTTGAAAGAACTTCTTGTTTGTTTCTCTAATTGACATGCCGCACAAATTTTATTCTTTTCAAAGTCTATTTTCGGTAGTCCTTTGACTAGATCCTTTGTAATCAATTTAGAAATTAAATCCATGCTAGCATGCCCTAACCTACGATGCCATAACCAACTAGTCTCATTGACTTTGGGATTCATAGCTACAAGACATTGGCCATCCTTCATGGTGAGATCATCAAGATCTACCATGTAAACATTTCCATGCCTATGTCCTGTGAGTATGACCTCATTGTCAAATGGACTACTAATTATGCATAGTGATGATTCAAATGATACTTTAAATTCCTTGTCACAAAATTGACTTATACTTAACAAATTATGTTTTAGTCCATTAACCAACAATACATTATCAATAAATGAGGAGGGTGATATGGAGATTTTACCAACACCAATAATTCGGCCTTTAGCATTGTCTCCAAATGTGACTAACCCTCCTTCTTTCGATTCCAAGGTGACGAAGAGACTCTTGTCACCGGTCATATGCCTTGAGCAGCCACTATCAAGATACCACATTCTCCTTTTATTTTCGGCTGCAAGGCATACCTGCAAAATGATCATGTGAAGCTCTTAGGTACCCAAGTTTTCTTGGGTCCTTCGTGGTTAGTGTAGTTGGTTCCTTTAGGCACCCATATTTTAGTTATGTTTTTAGCTTTTACAAATGTACTCTTGTTAGTTTGGATTTTTCTTTGAATACAAGAGTAGGCTTTATATCCAATCTTTCCACAAAGAAAGCATGTTGGTTTTTCAGTTTTTACATCTTTTACTTTTACAAAGAAATTCTTTAGATACTTTTGTTGCTTATTAGTTTTATATCCTAATCCGGCTTTATTGAAAACAGCTCTTTGATTTGAAAGAATAAGATTTAATTTTTCAGAGCTTTGTGTGAATTTTTCAACAATTGGCTTGTACTTATGTATCTCATTCTTAAGATTCACATTTTCTTTAACTAGTTCTTCCATATCCTTTTTAAGAGATTCAACAGTTTGCGCAAGTGAGGTATTATTCTTGAGTAGGGAATTTACTTTTAGATTTAATTCCTTGATTAGTGTTTTTGCCTTTACATTTTCAGTGCTAAGCCTTGAATTTTCGATTTCTAGGTTAGTAGTGTTCATATTTTTGACGCTCTCCTTCTCAATTAATAGGTTTTCAATGTTTTCCTTTAGTTTTTGATTGGAGGCTTTTAATTCTTTATTCTTTGCTCCCAACATACTACAATCACCCATAAGTTCTTGAAAAGCATCATATAATTCTTCTAAAGTAAAATTTATAGTTGGGTTTTGACATACCTCGTCATCTTCGAACGCCATGAAGCATAGATTGGCGGTCTCTTCCTTCTCTTCTTCGGAGGATGATGTGTCACTATCATCCCATGTTGCCTTCAATGCCTTCTTCTTCTTCTTTCCAAAGTGCTTCTTTTGTTGAGGGCATTCGGAACGAATATGTCCCGGTCTCTTGCAGTCATAGCATACGATTGGGTCTCTTTCTTTTTCCTTTTCTTTCTCCCAATCATTTCTCCTTCCAAATTTCTTTCTTGGGAATGGTTTCTTTCTTCTCATGAATTTTTTAAATTTCCTTACTATCAAACCCAAGTCCTCATCTTGACTTTCTTCTTCACTCTCACTGCTCTCTTCTTCACATACATTTGAGGTGGCCTTGAGTGCGATTGTCCTTTTCTTTGGCAGCTCTTCTTCATGCTGCTTCATCGTGAGCTCATGCGTCATCAATGAGCCCAAGAGTTGTTCTAGCCCCAAGGTGTTGAGGTCTTTGGCTTCTACAATCGCCGTGACCTTTGCTTCCCATGCTTTTGGCAGTGACCTGAGAATTTTACTCACAAGTTCGGGGTTAGTGTAAGATTTGCCCAAGCTTTTTAGGCCATTAATAATTTCGGTAAAATGTGTAAACATGTATGTGATGGTTTCACTAGGTTCCATCTTAAACAATTCATACTTGTGAACTAGAATGTTCACTTTGGACTCTTTGACTTGATTTGTACCCTCGTGGGTAACTTCAAGCCTATCCCATATTTCCATAGCGGAAGTACATGTGGAGACTCTATTAAACTCATTTACATCTAAGGAACAAAATAATGAGTTCATGGCTCTAGAATTGAGTTGAGCCATCCTATCATCATTCTCATCCCAATCCTCCTCAGGTTTGGGAACCCGAATGCCATTGACCACATGTGATGGTTCTTGTGGTCCCTTGACTATAACCCTCCACAAGGCATAGTCTTGTGCTTGAATGAAGATTCTCATTCTAGTCTTCCAATAGGTATAATTTGTCCCATTGAAGAGTGGAGGTCTATTGGTTGCTTGCCCCTCGGCTGGAACATTGTTAAAGGGTGTTGCCATCTAGATCTTTGGCTAAGATGGTTAGGTCTTTCAAGGAATATAAGAGCACCGGCTCTGATACCACTTGTTGCCCAGAGATGGTCACCCAAGAGGGGGGTGAATTGGGTGTTTTAAAACTTTTTGGCTAATTTAAAAATAAAACACACAAATATATGAACTAAAGCAAAGATAAAGTGATAAGAAGAGACAACCACAAACACACGGTTTTATAGTGGTTCGGAGCCTTCACCGCTCCTACATCCACTCCCCAAAGCGCCTTGGGAATTTCCACTATAATCCAAGATTACAGTACGGTAGTTTTGCGAGTTCACTACCCAACTCGTTGTTTTACACCGGGCTCACAACAAACCCAAAACCCCCAATTTCTCTTAGGCTTGGGACGCCCTTTCCCTTGTTCCAAGTCCCTTGACTGGAACAAGCACCACAATAAAAGAGTGTACAAAAGGATATAAAAGCTCTAGAAAGCAAATATAGCACTTATGAACAATGAAACCCGGAAGAATCTTTTTGCCGTTGGAGGCGTGGGAGATGTTGATTCTTCCGATGTGGGACGCGTAGGGTTGGGTGTGAGCTTTGAATCCCGAGCACACGAGAGTGGTTGAGCTTGAAATCGCTTGGGAGACTTGTAAGCACTTGATTTCCTTTCTTGAATGCACTCACTCCCTTGAGCTTTTCTTTCTAACTTCTCTCTTGAATGATTTTGCTTTTGGTTGGTTAAGAGTTGTTGAGAAGCACTTAAGAGCTCCCTTTTATAGCCCAAAAAGCAAATATAGCCGTTAGAGATAAAGTAGAGAAGATTTGAAATTCAAATCAAACCTGAAAAGCTGTCAGTCGCGTTCCAGGCGCTCCGGGGACGTCTCCGCTACAACGAGAGACGTCTCGCCTATAGGATTTTACTTTTTACTTTATCTGGGGTCGACTCGGCACTTTACGGGGACGTCTCGGCGTGTTAGCGCTTTTTGAGTGGGGACGACTCCGCTGCTTTGGGGACGACTCCGCTTCTTTATCTCCGAAAATCATGTCCTCTGGAATTCCCTGAGAGAGTCGACTCCGCTCTTTCAGGGGACGTCTCCGCTTGTCTGCACTTTATGCGTGGGGACGACTCCGCTTTCTCAGGGTCGACTCCGCTTCCTTATCACCGAAAAAAAACATTCTCTGGAAAACCCTGAGAGAGCCGTCTCCGCCATCTTAGGGACGACTCGGGAAGTCTCCTTTTTGCTTGCGGGGACGACTCCGCGTACAGCGGGGACGTCTCGCGCATATCCCTTGAAAAGCGTCTTTCTGCCGCCACTGAGAGAGTCGACTCCGCTACTGAGAGAGTCGACTCCGCTAACGCGGGGACGACTCGACAGGAGCCGGGGACGTCTCCAAGTGTGCCAGTTCTTCCTGCTTGTGCCAGAGACGTCTCTGAAACTATCAGGAGACGTCTCGGCTGTCCCTGAACTTTTTCTTTAGCTCAAAATATTCTTCAATAAATTCATAAAAATTATGGGAACTTGCCTAGACATTTTTTAACAATATTCTAAATAAAACACATGAATTTCTCAATTGAATTGTTAAGATATAATGAAATTTTACTCTAGTGTTTTGTATTCATCAAAATCCATTAGGGGGTTAACAGGGGCGCCCAAGGATCACGGAGATTTGTTTCTTAAAATTAGGCTCATGTTCCATATCAAGGACGATAAAATCTACTAGAAAATAGAATTTGTCTACCTTGACAAGAACATCTTCAATTATCCCATGTGGTGTTTTTACAGATCGATCAGCCAATTGAAGGGATACCGGATTGGTTTTAACTCACCTAACCCAAGTTTCTCAAAACTGAGTAAGGTAAAAGGTTGACACTTGCCCCTAGATCTAAGAGTGTTCGATCAATGAAATTATTTCCTAAGACACAGAAGATGGTGGGAGCACCAGGATCTTTGAATTTTGGAGGGGTGTTGTGTTGGAGAATAGAATTCACTTGCTCAGTTAGGAAGACCTTTTTAGGCACATATGTCCTAGATTTTCGCTTTTGGGTACAAAGGTCTTTGAGAAATTTGGCATAGGAGGGAACTTGTCTAATAGCATCAAGAAGCAGGAGGTTGATTTTGACTTGTTTGAAAACCTTCATCATCTCCTCTAGTGAAGTTCCCTTTTTGCCAAAGGAAGAGGGTAAATTAAGAGCTTCAGAAAATGGGACTTTGGGAATGTGAGTTTTGGCAGAAGGTGGACTAGCTGAAGAAGAAGAAGGTTTTGGATTTTCATTTGATACATTTCGTGAAAGTTATTCCTAGGTTCTTCGGTGTTTAGCTTGCTGGTTTTTTTTTTTTGAAAACCATGGCTGAACCTGTTGCCCAGATAGACAACCCAAGAGGGGGGGGTGAATTGGGTTTTAAAACAATTTGGATAATTTAAAACGTTATGGATGATTAATTAAAAACTATGCCAAGTTATTTAATTAATTACTATGTGCTGTGAGCAATATGAAATGAGAAGAGGAAGAGACAATCAATCACAAACACAAGTTTTATAGTGGTTCGGAGCTATCCCTTGCTCCTACGTCCACTCCCCAAGTTTCTCTTGGGAATACACTATAACCCCCTTGGATTACAGCCGGTTGTTTTGCAAGCTCACAACCAAACTTGTTGTTTTACGAGCTAACAACGAACTCGGTCGGTTTTCCCAGGCTCACCGACTAGAACCAACCCCGATTGTTTTCCCGGGCTCACAATCAAACCCTTTCACACGTTGGTTTTAAAACTGGCTCACCAACTAACCTTTTTCCCTTTGATTCAATCCCCCGATTGAACCAAGTAAATACACGTAGTAGAAAGAAAACAGAAAATAAGCTTCTCAAAAGCAGGTATGAAACAATATATTCAAGGATGAGTTTAGAAGCCCTCAAACGCTTTTAAGCTTAAGTAGAGGAATGGCTTCTTGACTCTGGTCTCCTCTTGGATGAGTGATCGACTTGAATGTAGGAGGAGGAAGCTTTGAATGCTGGGGAGAAGTTGGTGGCGCAGTAAATGCTGATCTCCCTTTTTTCTCGTTGAAGAGCACTTGCAAAGCTTGAAGACTTGAATGCTTGGAGTGGAATGTATGTTCTCTATTTTGCTACAGTCTTCTGTGGCTATTTAAGCCAACCCCCACGGAAACTAGCCGTTACTCCACTTTTTCTGGCCGTTCTGCACACTCTGCGCAGCCTGACAATGTGACCGTTGGTGGGTTGGAGTCGACTCGCGCGATCAGGAGTCGACTCGGCTGTAGCGGGAGTCGACTCAAGCTTTTCAGGAGTCGACTCGGCAACTGTTCCAAGTTTGAATTAAAGTTGCCGTCACGACTGGGAGTCGACTCGTCTTGGCCCGGAGTCGACTCGCCAACTTCTGGCGCTGACCTGGCAATTTTGGAGTCGGCTTTTCCTCTGTAGACCGTGGATACAAATTTGAATTTTGCCCTCTCGAGTCGACTCGACTGTCCTGGGAGTCGACTCGAATCTCAGAGCCCGAACTCCCGATTCTCTGTCTTTTGGCTCATCCAGTCTTGGAGTCGACTCGAACTTCCTTGGAGTCGACTCGGCTCTCAGTTTCCGAAAGTTGGTCTTCTGCCTTTTGACGTGAAGCTTGTCTTGGTGTCGACTCGAGCTGTCTGGGAGTCGACTCGAATCTCAGTGGCAGTAACATGGTTTTCTCTGTTGATGGTCGCACAATCTTGGAGTCGACTCGCGTAATGCGGGAGTCGACTCGAATCTCAGAGTCCATAAAACACTCTCTGACTTTTTCTTTGTGCACCGGTGGGAGTCGACTCGCGTTCCACTGGAGTCGACTCGAATCTCAGAGTCCATAAAATACTCTCTGACTCTTTCTTTGTGTACCGCTGGGAGTCGACTCGCGTTCCACTGGAGTCGACTCGAATCTCAGATCTGAAAGACTGCTCTTCTATCCTTCTGTCTGTTTTCAGTCGGAGTCGACTCATACTGATTAGGAGTCGACTCGAGCTCGTGCCAGTGACCTTGATACGCTTGGAGTCGACTCGTGAAACTCGGGAGTCGACTCGAGTCTCAGACATTGGTTCAGCAGACTTCTTAACTTATCCAAAATACTGTAAACCATGTCTAGAAACACTTGAGCAGGATTTTCACTGAAACACTCAATTGAATTCATTAGTAATCACACGATATACTCAAATGCTTTGAGCTCATCAAAATCAAACGGGGTTTTAATCAGTCACTCCACAATCTCCCCCTTTTTGATGATGACAAAACTTTGAGTATACGTAAAATGAATTGCTCAATAAATAATGAAATAAAATTCACAAGTGAATTCAAATGTCTGAAAATTTAATTTATCCAAGTTTGAAAGGTGTGAAACATTTAAATTTCGGAGTTAAAGCTCCCCCTTTCATTTGGAATTATATAAGCCTCCATATTATGCAATCAATTGTTTGGCTTATATGTTATCAATGATTTATCTTGATTAAAATTCAGATTCTCCCCCTCAACATATGCATTCAACTAGTTTTAGTTTTCTGAATTTCCTTTTAATGCTTTGAAATTTTTGAACTGAATTTTTTGTTTTTAGAGGGAAAATCTGTCAATTTGTTCTTGAGTACGATTAAGCTAATCTCCGAATATCCCTTGAATAGATTCTGGAGATTACTCCATTAGGAGCCCCAAAAGAGAGATAATGAGCCTCGAGGTACCGAATCCACTTAGAACAAATTTGTGTGTGTTTTTAAGAGTTCTTTTACATATTTTAACCATATTTCTCCCCTTATTACATATTTTATACATATTTCTCCCCCTTTTTGTCATCATATCAAAAAGGAGGTAATCACACACACAATCAATGGCACAAATGGCACAATCAAACATCAAATGGCACAGTCAATTGGCACAGAAATAAAGATAAGATGTCTACTCATTGTATTGATATGAAGGTGAATACATTTGAGCATACTATAAGTAAGGCAAAAACAATACAAAAGAAGATAAAACACAACTCAAAATCATCTATGTCCTCCTCGAGGATGTAGCTCCCCCTCTCGAGGATGTAGCTCCTCCTCTCGAGGATGTAGCTCCTCCTCTCGAGGATGCGTCTCCTCCTCTGGAGGATGTGGCTCCTCCTCCCAATCTGCTCCGCTCCATGAGGAGGGCGACTGCCTCTGTGACATGGCTAAGCTGTGTGATGATAGACGAGGTGGCTCTGCTGTGCATAGTGGAGAGCTCAGTCACCGACGTCTGAAGCCCAGTCACTGAGGTCTGAAGTGCGTCCAGCTTGCCGACAATCACATTCGACAAGCGCTCGGCCCCTCGGTAGTGGTGTGCATGTCACGGCCTATCTCCTCTCGAAACTGTCGAGTGGTGCTCTTGATCTCCCTCATGTTGCGGAACTGGGCCTGCATCAAATCCCTGATATTATATATCTCTTCCCGCACTTTAGCCGTCATGTCTGTCACGGCTGTCAAGGATGGCACCAATGCGGAGGATGGAGTGGGTGCAGGAGTGGGTGCAGGAGTGGCAGCTGGCACGGAACCTCGGAGCTCCCGGAGCAGCTCGTCCCTCAAATCTCGGATGATCTCCTGCCGCAGCTCTCGGAGCTGCTCTGGATCAATACGGACCTCCATAGATGGTGGAGCTGAGGAGGAAGGTCCGGCAGAGGTGGTAGGAGCAGGAGGAGTGGATGGAAGGTCTGGATGATGTGGAGAGTCTGGGTAATCAGAGTCTGGCTCAGGACTGGGTGATGGTCTGGTGGTCTGAGCAGTGAGAGTGGACTTCCTAACCCAGATCCCGTCTTTCTTCCGAAATTCCATCCTGTGCATGGTCCCCGTACCCAAGCGATCAGTCCATCGCAAGGCACGAGAGGGTTCCCTCTCAGGAATGGAAATTTCGTACTGCCTAAACAGGAGAGTGAATATCATCCCGTATGGGAGGGAGAGCCTAGGTCTATCTAAAGGCTCACACATATACCTATAAATCAGCTTGGGGAAGTTGACCGGGGTGTCCTGAAGAATGTAAGACATAATAGCTAGGTCCCTCTCATTCACAAAATCAAATCTTCCTGTCTTAGGGAAGATGGACCTGGATAGAATGCTCAAGAGGATTCTCACTTCAATAGGAAGTGAGCTAGCAGATACCTCATCTAGGGGGGACTGAGGTGGCTGCCCTAAGACGATCGTAAGGGCCTCAAATCTATCCTCAGGATGTGCAGGAGCTACCCCTACCAGTGGGAGGTGGAGGATATGGGCAACGAGATCCTCCGTGACACGTAATGGGACACCTAATACCGTGCCCTCAATACCTCCATCTCCCCGATGGACGGTACTATAGAACTCTTGAACTAGGCCAGGATAGGTGGGAAGGTCCAAGGTGAGGAAGTACTCTAGACCCTGGGCTCTAAGCCTATCGCCTATGGTGAACCCTTCCCGGGAGAGGAAGTCAAAATCGACATACCTCCCGGTGGAGACGGCCTTCCCGGCCAATGGCCTAACATGAACCTCCCTAGGCGGGGAACGATCCGGAGGTGGTTGCCTCGCGGGATCATGCCGCGCCTTGGAGCGCCGCTCGGGAACGGCCGCGGGACGGGACCTCTTCCTAACGACGGCCTTACGAGGCATCTTGACCTAAACGGGAATAAAAATACCTTGAGGACGATGAAGGACGGACAGAGGAAGCTCGGGACGGACCGGAAATGACCTAGGAACGGATGGAAACTCAATGTCCGGCGAAGAATCGACGGGAAAAAAGGCTTGGAGACGATCGGGGATGACCTAGGAGTCGGCTCTAGGGCTTTGTGAACAGTGGCGGCTTGAGGAAAAGTGTTTGCGAAACGACAAACCTAGGGTTAAAAAGTCGGATCCCGACTGCGAGTCGACTCCCCTGAGTCGCGAGTCGACTCGACCTCGAGTCGACTCCAGAATATGCGCGAGTCGACTCCCCTTTTGCTGCCAGCTTTGCGAGTCGACTCCCGCAAATGCGCGAGTCGACTCCCCCTTAGGAGCCGGCTCTGAAACTTACTCGAGTCGTCTCTAACCTTGGCACGCACTTAAAACTCTTGCTATAATCGCGCCAAATGAGGGAAAATCACCTAATTAAGGACTGATATGATGATCATTGAATAGAAACTCTCTTTTAACCTCATTCTCATCATCAAAATCAATTAATCTAGTGGTAACTCCCACTAGGATGGATCAATCACTCCTAATCCCCTTCTAAGCACACTAAATCTCTCTTCACTTAGGGGTTTTGTGAAAATATCTGCTAATTGATTATCAGTACACACAAAGTGGAGTGACACATCACCATTCAATACATGATCTCTTATGAAGTGATGTCTTATCTCAATGTGTTTAGTTCTTGAGTGTTGAATTGGATTTTTAGTTAGATTTATGGCACTTGTGTTATCACAATTAATGGGGATTTCATCTTGTTTAATGCCATAATCTTCTAATTGTTGTTTAATCCATAAGATTTGAGCACAACAACTCCCGGCTGCAACATATTCAGCTTCTGCAGTGGATAATGCAACCGAGTTTTGTTTCTTGCTAAACCATGAGATTAGGTTTTCTCCTAGAAATTGACAAGACCCGCTGGTACTTTTTCTATCAAGTTTACATCCAGCGAAGTCTGAATCTGTGTACCCTATTAAGTTTAGGCTAGATTCTTTAGAGTACCACAGTCCTATGTTCTTAGTTCCTATTAAGTATTTAAAGATTCTTTTAACTGCAGCTAGGTGTGATTCTTTAGGATTAGCCTGATATCTAGCACACATGCACACACTAAACATAATATCAGGTCTACTTGCAGTAAGATACAGTAAAGAACCTATCATACCTCTATAAAGTTTTTGATCGACGGATTTACCTGATTCATCTTGGTCTAACTTACATGATGAGCTCATGGGGGTGCTGATTGATTTGTTTCCCTCCATATCAAACTTCTTGAGCATCTCCTTGATATATTTTACTTGATTGATGAAGATGCCTTCTTCAGATTGTTTGATTTGAAGCCCGAGGAAGTAGTTCAGTTCTCCCATCATGCTCATTTCAAACTCACTCTGCATCAAATCAGCAAATTCTTCGCAGAGGCGATTGTTAGTGGCACCGAAAATGATATCATCAACATAAATCTGTACTAACAACATATCCTTATTTTGTCTTTTCAGAAATAATGTTGTGTCTACATTTCCCCTAGAGAATTCATGTTCTAATAGGAATTTACTAAGTCTCTCATACCATGCTCTAGGTGCTTGTTTTAACCCATAAAGTGCTTTGTTTAGTTTATACACATGATTAGGGTATTGATGATTTTCGAAACCAGGAGGTTGTTCTACATACACCTCCTCATTAATATACCCATTTAAAAATGCACTCTTTACATCCATTTGAAATAGTTTGAAATCTTTAGAGCATGCATATGCTAATAATAGTCTAATAGCCTCAAGTCTAGCTACGGGAGCAAAGGTTTCATCAAAGTCTATACCTTCTTCTTGATTATAACCCTTTGCTACTAGTCTAGCCTTATTCCGTATAACAATTCCATTTTCATCTAGCTTATTTTTATATATCCATTTTGTACCAATAATTGGATATTCAGAAGGTCTCTCTACTAGATCCCACACTTTGTTTCTAGTAAATTGGTTTAGTTCTTCTTG
This sequence comes from Phoenix dactylifera, assembly GCF_009389715.1. Classification (NCBI taxonomy): domain Eukaryota; kingdom Viridiplantae; phylum Streptophyta; class Magnoliopsida; order Arecales; family Arecaceae; genus Phoenix; species Phoenix dactylifera. Next base: position 409,704 of record NW_024067807.1, read on the forward strand.
CATTGCATTTATCCAATTTACATCATTTTCGGCTTCTTCTATATGTTTGGGCTCAAAGTGTGAAACAAAGGCTAGATGATTATTCATATTCCTAAGGGATGCTCTAGTCCTAACCGGTTGTGATGGATCATCTAGAATTAGTTCCTTAGGATGCCCGTGAGCATACCTCCAAGCTTTAGTTAGCCCATGATCCACTATAGGCTCTTGGTTTGATGATTCTCCTTCAATCAACTTTTGATTATCATCTCGTAATCCCATCTCATCTATCTTTTCTTCAAGTATTTCAATATCATCATCAAAATTAACCTTCTTACTAGATGAGATGTCACTAGAGTCATCAAAAACAACATGTATGGATTCTTCTATAACTAGAGTTCTTTTATTAAAGATTCTATAGGCTTTACTAGTTGTAGAATAACCTAGGAATATTCCTTCATCAGATTTAGGGTCAAATTTCCCTAGATTATCTTTCCCATTATTATGTACAAAACACCTACATCCAAAAACATGAAAATAGTTAACCTTTGGTTTTCTGTTTTTCCACAGTTCATATGGTGTTTTCTTTATGATGGGTCTTAATAGAACTCTATTTAATATATGGCAAGAAGTATTAATGGCTTCTCCCCAAAAATACTTAGGGAGGTTACTTTCACATAACATCGTTCTAGCCATTTCCTCTAGTGTTCTATTTTTCCTTTCAACAACTCCATTTTGCTGTGGTGTCCTAGGTGCTGAGAAATTATGGGTTATCCCCTTTTTGCTACAAAATTCATCAAATAATTGATTTTCGAATTCGGTACCATGGTCACTTCTAATAGCTATAACTGAGGATTCTCTAGCATTTGTTACTTCCTTGTGGAACTTCTTAAACATAGAAAATGCTTGATCCTTATGCGCTAGAAACATGACCCATGTGTACCTAGAGTAATCATCTACTATAACTAGACCATATTTATTTCCACCTAGGCTTGTTGTTCTAGTAGGACCAAATAAGTCCATATGTAATAATTCTAGAGGCCTAGAGGTAGAGACACATTTTATGGATTTAAAAGAATTCCTAGATTGTTTGCCAAATTGACATGCTTCACAGATTTTGTTCTTTTCAAATTTTAATTTTGGCAAACCTATCACGGAGTCTCTTTTAACTAGTTTAGTTATTGTGTCCATGCTTGCATGACCTAACTTACGGTGCCATAACCAACTAGCATCATTTTCTTTGGTTTCATTTACAACTAGACATTGGTTATGTTTTGCAAGATCTTCTAGGTCTACAACATATACATTTCCACGTCTAATCCCTTTAAAGACCAAACTATTATCATTAGGATTTGTTACAATACATAGTGATGGTTTAAACATAACATCATATCCTTTATCACATAATTGACTAATGCTTAACAAGTTATGTTTAAGACCATCAACATATCTAACATTATCTATAAAAGTAGAAGGGGTGATTTGAACTTTACCAATGCCAATGATGTGACCTTGGTTGTTGTCTCCAAACGTCACAACACCTCCCTTCTTAGCTTCAAGGGTGAAAAATTGGTCTTTATCACCCGTCATGTGCCTTGAGCAGCCACTATCCAAATACCAGCAATTTTTGTTGACCTTGGCTGCAAGACACTCCTACACAAGCAAATCATGTCATCTTAGGTACCCAAGTTTTCTTGGGTCCTTCATGGTTAGTCAAGTTGGTTCCTTTTGGAACCCATACCCTTTTAATTTTTCTTTTAGTTTTCCTTTTCCTATAGTCACATGTATTTGCTTTATGTCCTATATTTCCACAACAGAAACAGGTGATTTTCTTAGTTTTTGTTTCCCCAGCTTTAACAAAGAAATTACTAAGAAGTTTTTGCTTATTCCTTGGTTTGTACCCTAAGCCTGCTTTATTAAATACTGCACGTTGACTATTTAGTATCATGTTTAACTTTTCTGAACTATATGTAAATTTTTCAACTAAGGGTTTGTATTTGTTAAGTTCTTTAGTTAATGTTTGATTTTCTGTTTTTAAATCATTTAGTTCTTTTGTTAGATCCTTGTTTAAGACTTGTTTATGGTTTGAAAGTTCCTTAGTTAGTTTTTCATTATCTTTAGTTAAGGTGTTAGTCTTCTTAATTAAAAGTTGATTGCTTGTCTTAAGTTCTAGATTTTCTTTGGTAAGATTATCTTTATCCTTAATTAATGAATCATGCTTATGAATATAAGTTTGATTAGTTACTTTTAGTTCTCTGTTTTTAACATTTATATTCTTATACTCAATCATTAATTCATTGAACGCATCATAAAGTTCATCAAAAGAAAAATCAGGATGCGTATCGGAAGTTACCTCGTCTTCGTTGGCCATGAAGCAGAAATTGGCCTTTTCTTCTTGTTCCTCGTCAGAAGAGGAGGATGATGAGTCGGAGTCGGATAGTGTAGTGACAAGAGCTTTCTTCTTCTTGTACTTACTCCCCTTCTTCAGTAAGGGGCATTCAGCTCTTATGTGACCCGGCTTCTTGCACTCGTAACATCCAATCCCTCGTTTTCTCTTTCCTTACCTTTGTCCTTCCGGTAGAAATTTGAGGGCCCTCTCCTTTGATGATAGGACTTCTTGTGGTTGATGAATTTCTTGAATTTGCGCACAAGAAGAGCCTCACCACCATCTTCCTCATCTTCTTCTTCTTCACTGCTGCTGCTGCAAGATAAGTCCTTGTTAGAAGAAGTAGATTTTAAAGCTATTACCTTTTTCTTATGGAAGACTCTTCCTCGTGTTGTTTCATGGTGAGTTCGTGAGTCATCAGGGATCCAAGGAGCTCCTCAAGTGGAAGCTTGTTCAAGTCTTTAGCTTCTTGGATCGCTGTCACTTTAGCTTCCCACAACCTCGGTAGACATCGAAGGATTTTCCTGACAAGCTCACTGTTAGTATAGTTCTTGCCAAGGCTTTTTAGGCCATTGACAATATCAGTAAACCTAGTGAACATGGATGTGATAGTTTCATTTGAATCCATTTTAAATAGTTCATATTTATGAACCAAGATGTTTATTTTGGATTCCTTGACTTGATTCGTGCCCTCATGGGTCACTTCAAGTCTGTCCCAAATTTCTTTTGCTGAATTACAAGTTGAAATCCTATTGAATTCATTACGGTCTAAGGCACAATAGAAGACATTCATTGCTTTAGAGTTTAATTGTGCCTTCCTCATGTCATGTTCATCCCAATCCGTTTCTAGTTTGGGTACATTGACACCATCTATATATATGGATGGGATGTATGGGCCATTTACAACAATGGTCCACATCTCATAGTCTTGGGCTTGGATGAATATTTTCATCCTAGCCTTCCAGTATGAGTAGTCGGATCCATTGAAGAAAGGGGGTCTTTGGGTGGACTGACCCTCAATGTGAGAAGATCCAAATGGGGTTGTCATTTTGATCTTTTAACTCTTGAGTGGAAGAGTTTTTGGCTCTGATACCACCTGTTGCCCAGATAGACAACCCAAGAGGGGGGGGTGAATTGGGTTTTAAAACAATTTGGATAATTTAAAACGTTATGGATGATTAATTAAAAACTATGCCAAGTTATTTAATTAATTACTATGTGCTGTGAGCAATATGAAATGAGAAGAGGAAGAGACAATCAATCACAAACACAAGTTTTATAGTGGTTCGGAGCTATCCCTTGCTCCTACGTCCACTCCCCAAGTTTCTCTTGGGAATACACTATAACCCCCTTGGATTACAGCCGGTTGTTTTGCAAGCTCACAACCAAACTTGTTGTTTTACGAGCTAACAACGAACTCGGTCGGTTTTCCCAGGCTCACCGACTAGAACCAACCCCGATTGTTTTCCCGGGCTCACAATCAAACCCTTTCACACGTTGGTTTTAAAACTGGCTCACCAACTAACCTTTTTCCCTTTGATTCAATCCCCCGATTGAACCAAGTAAATACACGTAGTAGAAAGAAAACAGAAAATAAGCTTCTCAAAAGCAGGTATGAAACAATATATTCAAGGATGAGTTTAGAAGCCCTCAAACGCTTTTAAGCTTAAGTAGAGGAATGGCTTCTTGACTCTGGTCTCCTCTTGGATGAGTGATCGACTTGAATGTAGGAGGAGGAAGCTTTGAATGCTGGGGAGAAGTTGGTGGCGCAGTAAATGCTGATCTCCCTTTTTTCTCGTTGAAGAGCACTTGCAAAGCTTGAAGACTTGAATGCTTGGAGTGGAATGTATGTTCTCTATTTTGCTACAGTCTTCTGTGGCTATTTAAGCCAACCCCCACGGAAACTAGCCGTTACTCCACTTTTTCTGGCCGTTCTGCACACTCTGCGCAGCCTGACAATGTGACCGTTGGTGGGTTGGAGTCGACTCGCGCGATCAGGAGTCGACTCGGCTGTAGCGGGAGTCGACTCAAGCTTTTCAGGAGTCGACTCGGCAACTGTTCCAAGTTTGAATTAAAGTTGCCGTCACGACTGGGAGTCGACTCGTCTTGGCCCGGAGTCGACTCGCCAACTTCTGGCGCTGACCTGGCAATTTTGGAGTCGGCTTTTCCTCTGTAGACCGTGGATACAAATTTGAATTTTGCCCTCTCGAGTCGACTCGACTGTCCTGGGAGTCGACTCGAATCTCAGAGCCCGAACTCCCGATTCTCTGTCTTTTGGCTCATCCAGTCTTGGAGTCGACTCGAACTTCCTTGGAGTCGACTCGGCTCTCAGTTTCCGAAAGTTGGTCTTCTGCCTTTTGACGTGAAGCTTGTCTTGGTGTCGACTCGAGCTGTCTGGGAGTCGACTCGAATCTCAGTGGCAGTAACATGGTTTTCTCTGTTGATGGTCGCACAATCTTGGAGTCGACTCGCGTAATGCGGGAGTCGACTCGAATCTCAGAGTCCATAAAACACTCTCTGACTTTTTTCTTTGTGCACCGGTGGGAGTCGACTCGCGTTCCACTGGAGTCGACTCGAATCTCAGAGTCCATAAAATACTCTCTGACTCTTTCTTTGTGTACCGCTGGGAGTCGACTCGCGTTCCACTGGAGTCGACTCGAATCTCAGATCTGAAAGACTGCTCTTCTATCCTTCTGTCTGTTTTCAGTCGGAGTCGACTCATACTGATTAGGAGTCGACTCGAGCTCGTGCCAGTGACCTTGATACGCTTGGAGTCGACTCGTGAAACTCGGGAGTCGACTCGAGTCTCAGACATTGGTTCAGCAGACTTCTTAACTTATCCAAAATACTGTAAACCATGTCTAGAAACACTTGAGCAGGATTTTCACTGAAACACTCAATTGAATTCATTAGTAATCACACGATATACTCAAATGCTTTGAGCTCATCAAAATCAAACGGGGTTTTAATCAGTCACTCCACAGAACCTGATCGGGTTGCCTACGTACCCCTTCACAAGGGGAATCAAGCCACATGTAGTTCTTTTAAAGTTTCAAAAATACAGCGAAAAAATAAATCAAACAATTTAATTCATGCATGCTTATAAGATCAAATCTAGAAATCAGCACATTAAGAACACATAGGATTATGCCGGAATCGTTTAAACAATTATGCTAAAACTTTTATGCATGATTAACTATCAGATCTGAAACTTAAGAACTCTATTCCAATTAATCTCCGAATATCTATCGAATGGATTCTGGAGATATCTCCGTGAGGAGCCCCAAAAGAGGGTAAAACCTCGGGAAATCGGACCTAGACCTTGACACCATAATAAATTATTAATGCTAGATTAATACCTTTTATGATGGATGAAAGTTGTGAATCTGATTCTTGACTTCGCAGCCACGCACACGAATGGCCTCTACGAGAAGTACACGCGAAGTCCTAAGGATCTTCTTCCGCAACAGTGCTAGCAGCTGCAGAACACTTGAAAGCTGAAATCTGCCCACCGGGATTCAATCAACTCTTGATCAATCGTCTTGAAGCAGATAGAGATGAGGTTTGTAAGGGAAGTAGAGGACTCAGATTTGATCTTGAATCTTCTAGATATTCACCCGAAAACCCTATCTAAAATGGTGAAGAAGAGGAGGAGGAGGCGGGTGAGGAAGAAGGCTGCAATGGATGTGTTTTCGGTGCCCATGTTTGACCCCTTTTAATGGCCTCCGAATTTTCATTCAAAATTTAAAATTTATTTTCAGAAAACCTCCTTTAGTTGGCACATGCAAAGGAATAGGAACAACCCAAATCAGATCTCAACCAAATCTGATTTAAATTCAAATTTTAAACACATGTGCAAGAGGGGAGGAATTTGAAATCCATGCAGCAGAATTTTCCTACCTCTTGTCGCATATATTTCATTTGAATTTCGAATTTAAATGATTCAGAGGTTCACATGCCAGCTAGGAAAATTATTTGATGTATAAAATCATTTAATATATTGCTTAATGTTTGAATTCAAATTCAAACAACAAACAATGTTGCCATGTGTCAAGCAATGGGTCCATGTGCCATGCAATAATTTTGGTTTATTTAAAATTCATGAAATCCAATTTCATGTCACCACTAATTACCACATCATCTGAGCCTAATCCTCTTGGGTTGCACCTAATCAAATTTGGTCAAACCCGAATTAAAACAAAGCAATTTGGTTGAACCCAATCTAATCAGGTCAGACCCTGATTGAGCTCAAATTGAATCCAATTCAATTTTTGGCTCATCCAAACTCAATCAAATTGAATTAATTACTTTGTGTTGGACCTAATCCAATTAGGTAAATCCCCAATTAAGAACAAATTAATTTAAAATTAATTTGATCAGCTTAAGTCCTTTTTGGTTTTGACCTAATCCAATCAGGTCAAAATCCTGATTGAGCCCAAACTTGAATCCAATTCAATTTGGCTCATCCTTAGCACAATTACTCAATCAAATTGAGTTTATTAGTAATTTAATTACTAATTAATCCTTCAATAATTACTTTAATTATTTTATAAGATAATTTGCCAATCAAATTGACCAAATTATCCCTGAATAATTTTTAATCATTCATCAGCTTTCTTGATCAATCAGGAATCTTCTATGCGTGTGACCTCATAGGTTCGAACCTAAGCCGGTAGTATAGGAACAATTTCCTACACTAATCGATGTGACCATCTAGCAATAGTACCCGACGTCCGGATAGGCCGAATATATGCGAAGCAAATATTCTGGAACCCTAAACTATGGTTACTGTATAATTCAATCCCTTTGACTCCTAATGCCAGGATGACTTAGAGCTCACTGTCAACCCTATAATTAGTACATCCATTATGTGATTAACTTTAGATATCCCGTGACTCCTCACTGGGATTACCCTGGCCAAGGTTTTGCTAAATTAATCACAAGACATCATCTCCTGTTTTCAGGAGGGGTCAATTCCATCTTGACTCACAACTGACTACGCAAGTACTTGACTGCACCCAGTGACCTTCCGTCACTGAATTAGAAATTCAAGTAGTCCAGTCCCAAAGTACAGTGAGTTGCTTGCTAGTCACAGGTTGCGGTCTCAGGTCAGAGGGCCAAACTTATACCCATATTCACTCGGAACATCTCTCGACAGTAGAGCATTCCGAAATTGGTCACGTTCAGTGAAATGTACTCCTACACTTCACCTGTGTGGCATACCAGTGTCTCACACTCCTTGGTTAAGAGGACAACCAACGTATATGTCACACAACGACCTAATCTCGATAATGTTGTCGTTCTAGTAACAACATATCATTTGGTCGCAAACAAGTCTAAGGACTCAAAGATAAATCCTCCTTTATCATAACATAAGTCCTAAGGACTTCATCATATAAGAGTTCATTTGAAGAAGAAATGATGAATAATGCCAAATAATACTTTATTAATTTGTCAATTCATTTACAAAATTCAATCATCAATATGCTGACGATTGACATTTAGGATACAAATCCCAACAACTCCCACTTAGCCTAATCCCAATCGGCACAGTATCTAATACCCATCTTCGACTTGTGTTCGTTGAACTCTTTGATGCCGAGAACTTTGGTAAATAGGTCAGCCAGATTTTCTTTTGTGTCAATCTTCTGAAGATCAATATCACCTCGATCAATGATCTCTCGAACCAAGTGGTAGCGACGTAGAATATGCTTGGTCCGCTGATGTGCTTTGGGTTCTCTTGTTTGAGCTATGGCCCCAGTATTGTCACAAAATACAGGCACTGGACCATCAATGGAGGATGTCACTCCAAGCTCGGTGATGAACTTCTGCAACCATACAGCTTCCTTGGCAGCATCAGATGCTGCGATATATTCTGCTTCACATGTAGAATCTGCCACTGTATGCTGCTTAGAACTCTTCCAGCAGATGGCCCCACCCTTAAGAGTGAAGATATATCCTGACACGCTCTTGCTATCATCTTGATCTGACTGAAAATTTGAATCAGTATATCCCTCAAGTTTTAAGTCAGAATCATCATAGACAAGCCACTGATCTTTAGTATTTCTCAAATACTTAAGGATGGTTTTTACAACATTCCAGTGGTTGCTACCTGGATCAGACTGGTATCTGCTCACTACTCCTAGTGAGTATGCCACGTCTGGTCTAGTACATGTCATGGCATACATTATAGATTCCACTGCCGAAGCATATGGAATTCTATCCATACTCTCTCTTTCTTGAGGGGTTGTCGGACAATCCCTTTTAGAGAGGTTAATTCCATGGCCCATCGGAAGATAGCCTTTCTTGGAATTAATCATACTGAACCTCTTCAGTATAGTATCAATGTATGTGGATTGGGATATTCCAAGCAATCTTCTAGATCTATCTCTATATAGATCTTCATCCCTAGGATGTAAGATGCTTCTCCCAAATCCTTCATGGCAAATTGAGATGATAGCCAAACCTTTATTCCTTGTAATGCAGGAATGTCATTCTCGATTAAAAGAATGTCATCCACATACAAAATAAGGAATATAATAACTGAACCATTTGCCCATTTATAAATACAAGGTTCCTCTTCATTCTTAATGAAGCCATATATTTTGATTACCTTATCAAAACGTATATTTCAACTCCGTGAAGTTTGCTTTAATCCATAAATGGATTTTTAAAGCTTACACACTTTAGACTCATCTGCAGATGTAAAACCTTCAGGTTGTATCATATACACTTCCTCTTCTAAATCTCCATTTAGAAATGCGGTGTTTACATCCATTTGCCAGATTTTATAGTCTAAATGTGCTGCTATCGCAAGCACAATCCGAATGGACTTGAGCATTGCCACAGGAGAAAACGTCTCGTCATAGTCAATACTATAATGTTGATGATAACCCTTGGCAACCAGGTGGGCTTTATAGGTCTCTACCTTTCCGTCTGCACCCCGTTTCCTTTTGAATATCCACTTACACCCTATGGATTTAATTCCTTCGGGTGGGTCAACTAATGTCCAAACATCATTGACCTTCATGGATTCCATTTTGGATTGCATGGCTCCAAGCCATTTATCAGAGTCATACCTCTGCATTGCATCCATATATGTGATCGGATCCTCATTGTTTTCATCAAGTTCGATAGGATCCTCATCCCGGACCAAGAAACCGTAGTATCTGTCCGGCTGACGTGGTACTCTACCCGATCGCCTTAATGGTGCATCTAATATGGGTTCTGCATCTGATCTAATCAAATCCGACTCAACTGGTTCAGTAGATGGTGTCGGATCTTCTACATGTTGAACTTCTCTAAGCTCAACATTAGAGCTATTTGTTCCTTCACCAAGGAATTTCTTTTCTAAGAAAATTGCTCTATTGCTTACGAACAACTTTTGTTCTTCAGCAAAGTAGAAGTAATATTCTTTAGTTTCTTTAGGGTAACCAATAAAGAAACATTTGTCAGACTTGGGTTCAAGTTTGTCTGTCTTCAAATGTTTGACGTATGCCGGACACCCCCTGTTGACCCCCTAATGGATTTTGATGAATACAAAACACTAGAGTATAATTCCCTTTATATTAACAATTTATTTGAGGATTTCAGGTGTTTAACTAAGAATATTGTTAAGAATTGTCAAGGCATGTTCCCATATTTTTCAAGAATTTTTTGAAGATTTTTTGAGATGAAGAAAACAGATCAGGGACAGCCGAGACGTCTCCGGTTTGTCCCAGAGACGTCTCTGGCACGAAGAGGATGAATTGGCACATCTGGAGACGTCCCCGGCACCTGGCGAGGCGTCTCGCAGGGTCGGAGTCGACTCCCGACTCTGCGGAGTCGACTCTCTCAGAGACGGCAGAAAGGCCGATTTCAAGGGATGCGCGCGAGTCGTCTCCGAAGGACGCGGAGTCGTCCCCACGCATAAAAAGCAAACTTTCCGAGACGTTCCCGTAAAGTACCGAGCCGACTCTCTCAGAAAAACAGAAAAACAAGCATTTAAGCAGTTCTTCTTCAGAGACGTCCCCGTAAAGCGCCGAGTCGACTCCAAACATCGTCAAATGAATTTTTATACAGCCGAGACGTCTCGCGTTCAAGCGGAGACGTCTCCGGAGCGCCTGGGACACGACTGACACACTTTTGCAGGTTTGTTTGAATTTCAAACGGCTATATTTTTGTGTCTAACGGATCTATTGCTTGTAGGGCTATAAAAGAAAGCTTTTAAGTGCCTTTAAACAACTTCTCATCAACCAAACACAAGATCATTCAAGAGAGAAGAAAGAGAAAGAGGTTCAAGGGAGTTAGTGCTTTCAAGAGGAGAAATCAAGTGCATTCAAGCTTTCCCATCTGATTTTGTGCTCAACTACTCACTCCCACTCGGCATTCAAAGCTCGCATTCAAGCAAACGTGATCCACATCGGAAGAACCACCATCACCCACGCTTCCAACGGCAAAAAGGGTTCTTCCGATTTTGTTGTTTTTCATTGATATATTCGCTTTCTTAAGAGCTTTCAAATCTTTGTAAAACATTTGATTATTGTGCTTGTTCCAGTCAAGGGACTTGGAACAAGGGATAGGCGTCCCAAGCCTAGGTTAAATTGGGGGATTGTAGGGTTCGTTGTTAGCCCGGTGTAAAACAACGAGTTGGGTAGTGCACTCGCAAAACTATCGGACTGTAATCGCGGATTATAGTGAAATTCCTAAGAGGTCTTGGAAAGTGGATGTAGGTGCTGGGGTGCACTGAACCACTATATGTTTGTTGTGTTTGTGATGCTTTTTGTCATTGTCTAACTTGCTCACTTACTTACTTAGATAAATTGCTTGCTTAACTCTTATCCGCGCATCTTTTAGTTGCAAGCATATTCAATTTACTTAATCAAGTCTCATTCAATAAATCAAACTGTTGCTAAGTTTAAATTCCACTGTGCATCTATACAACTTAGCATAATTAATTGAAAAGTGTTAAAAGTAGCCTAAAAGTTTTAAAAGACCCAATTCACCCCCCCCTCTTGGGTTGTATCTACTGGGCAACAAGTGGTATCAGAGCCGGTGCTCTATAATTTCTTGCCTTGTGTTTTTGACCTAACCGTCAAAGAGCCAAAGATCATGACAACTCAAATAGATAGTTTTCTAGGAGAGGGACATTTAATTGATAGACCTCCACTATTTAATGGCATAAACTATACACATTGGAAAGCACGCATGCGCGTTTTCATACAATCGCTTGATTATAATTTATGGAGCATTATAGTCAATGGAACACACACAAACACTAATCATAATGAGAAAATGGCTCAACAAAATTCAAAAGCCATGAACCTACTATATTGTGCATTAGATAGGAATGAGTTTAATTGCATATCTTCTTGTATAACTGCTAAAGACATATGGAATATGCTAGAGGCTAAATATGAAAGCACTAACATTTTTAGTGAATCTGAAATTAGCTTTAAAGAAAAAGAGAGACAAGGTGATATTGAAAACCTATGCCTTGTGGCACACAAGGACGAGGTATGTATTGAAATGCAAAGTGTCTCCTCTTCTGAATATGAAGTATATGATAAACTTGAAAATGATTTTACACTTGATGAGTTACATGATGCATTTCTTGATCTAATGAAAGAACATAAGAAACTCATTTGTAAAAACAAGAACCTGAAGAATGAAAAGAAAATCCTAGTAAATGAAACTGAAATCTTAATTAAGGAAAATAAAGAACTAAATCAGAAAAACCAACTTCTCACTGAAAGCCATGATAAACTTAAGAAAAATAATGAATTGCTTTCAGAAGATAACAAAAGATTAACTAAAGAAGTTGACAAATTAAAACCTGTTGTTGAAAGATTTACTTTGAGCTCTGAAAAGTTGAATCTAATGATAAATAATCAAAGAGCTGAATTTGATAATATTGGATTGGGATGTCAACCTTGGTACACCCAAAAATTTTTCAAGAATATGTTTGTTAAAACAGTTTCTAATCATTTTAAAATAGATTCTTATAATGCTGATAAACAGGAACAAAGGTTATGCAAAATCTCTTCTGTTCCTAAATCTGTACATTACAAATTTGATAAACCTAAAAGGCAAAAATAGAAAACTGAAGGGTTATCTACCACTCATGTTAAATCCATGTTTGTTAAATTTAATAAGAAGATGCAGAAATACACTTCTTGTAGTCCTAAAATCTGCAAGCCTATGGACAAAATAACTATTAAGAAAATATGGATTCCAAAAGGAACAATAATAGCTAACCTGCAAGGACCCAAAAGAGCTTGGGTTCCTAAGTTGAAAATCTAAATATTTTCTGCAGGTGTGTCTAGCACTCAAGGCTCCAACAAAAGATGTTGGGTGCTCTAGACATATATTAAAGAATGAAACTTAAAATATACTTAAGAAAAGTGACTAAAATGGAAGAAATAATGAAATTAGTAATTCTTGCATCCTCTCATACTGAAATTGTTTTATTAGTTGATTAAAACATAACTTGCAAGTATTAATCATTCTTTTCTTGTGATATAAGTGATATTTCTGATATGAAAAGAAAATATATCCAAATCACTCCATCTTTCTAGATTATGCTTTACTTATAGATGGATAATTTGGTAAATCAATTCTCCTAAGAATAACTCTATGAATTCTCTATATGCTTGACTGAGAGTTTTTATCCATGGCATTATTGTTCATTGATCATAGATATGAAAATGTGTACTTGGTATATCTTTGAATATATGCATTATAAATACTATGATCGAAGAATTCTTTTTGGCATATAAAATTAACTTATGCTAGTATGGACCTAATCTCAAAAGATCTTGTCATTGGTTTACTTAGATTATCTTCTGCAAGGTCAAAGTTTGCTATGCATGTTAACTAAGGAAACAAACAAGAATCAATTTTTAAATCTAAAGATGTTGTTTCCATCACTAAGTTTTCACAAGCTTACATTGGATTTGTTCTTAGCAAGTAAAATTAAAGTATTTTTTGCATTTGCTAAATCTTGTGAAAGGGATCAAATGAAAAAGGTTTGCAAACTATAAAAGTAAAAGAAGTATCATGGCATAGTCTTGAAAACCAATTTTTTATTAAGTTGTGCACAGAAAATAATATTGAATATAATTGTTTCTGCACCAAGAACACCATAAGTAAAATAGGATTAATAGAATCCTTGAAGAAATGAAAAAGGCAATGATGTATGATCGTCATCTACTTAAATGATTTTTTTTGAAAAAAAAACTATCATCATTGCTTGTCATATATATGGTTTCTATTAGATCTATTTTTGATGAAAACTCCATTTGATCTTCTGAAAAATAGAAAATGATCTATTGCATATCTTTTATATTTTTCAGTAGTATATGTTATGCTTGATATGGTTTCTTGAAAACAATGCCAAATCTGATAAAGATATTTCTATCTTTGGATATCATTCATCAAGCAATGCATATAGAACATTCATGAAAAGATTCTAGTTGTAGAAATATGAACTCATTTTATTCTTTATGAGACTAATGATTTATTATCAAGATACTAAAATTAAATTATATATGTATATGGTTAATCTTTTACATATAACAACCTGAAAACTTGTTAATAATTAGAATCAAATTGAGTTGTTCAGAAATACACTTAATGAAGTAAAATTGATGATTACTAAAAGACTAAATTAAGAAAAGATGAAATAGATCTTGATGAAATTCTTGCATGATTAGAAGTAAAGATCACCATTATCATTTGCTTGCTTTATGAGCTTTATATTCTATCAAATGAATGTGTAGAATGCACTCCTAGGTGCTTATTTTATTAAAGAAGATATATGTTAAATAACCACCATATTTGAAAACACTCATTACAAACATGATAAAGCAATATATGATTTGGAACAAGCATCAAAAGCATGATATAAAAGCTTGAGTAACCTTTTTGATAGAAAGTAATAGTGATAAATCTATGCATCAAAAATAAGAATTTGTAATATCTTATTTGCTCAAAGTATACATTGATGACATCATCTTTGGTTCTACAAACGAGGATTTATATGAAGATTTTACTAAGCTCATGCAAGGTGAGTTTGAAATATGTATGATGAATGAATTAACATTTTCTCTCAAACTTCAAATTAAGAGAAACAAGAAAGAGGATCTTCATTGACCAAAGTTAGTCCACAAGAAAACTCTTATAGAAGATTGGCATGAAGAAGGTATTCTATGACCTCATCTTGTAGAATTAGAGAAGGATGAGCAAGGTAGATCTATTGTTTTTAAAAGGCTGTATTGAAGCATGATAGAATACTTATTTTATCATACAGCTAGTAGACCAGATTGTATGCTCATTATGTGCAAGATTTCAATCTAACTCTAATGAATCATAATTTATTGATAACAAATAAATCATAATCTAAATTTTGATAGAAACAACTGTTTAAGATAAGTTGATTAAAACTTAACTAGCGTGTCTTAGTGATAATTATCCTAAGCAAATAAAATCTAAACTAAATTATTTTTGAAAATAAGAAATTGATTTGACCTTGATAAATCTTCCTATTGCCTCACATGCTTGTCCTTGAACCATCTTGGTTAATGAAACTATCTCTTTAGTTTAAGTGATATGTGCTTGCTTATATTTAGGCAATCTCTTGAGTAAAGTGACTCAATATTCAACTATTGTTAATATTCAACTATTGAGTCATCTAGTTAAAAATATGTTGGAAGAATGTTTTGTATCTTGAAGAAACTAATGACTTTTCTTCTAGAAAGAAAAGAATTTTACTAATAATGCAGGATCCTTGAGCAAGAAAATGAGAGATTTCAACTTGAAGGATATCTCCATGTAAGATACGACAAACATTCGCATGCAAACAAGAGAGAGGACTTTCTTCAGCCAAAAGTTTATACATAAGAAATCTAGTAGGTATTTGACTTGAAGAATGCAGAATGATTCGCTAATTTTAGATACCTCTCTCATAAATTAGCTGAGCAAAGTCATTAACTTAAATCTTACTATGGCATGATTAAAGTCTTTAATTATTAATTTCTTGATATCATGTCTATATATGTATTGATTGACTTATGCTTTTAGAAATTGGTTCATGGTTTGCCCAAATTAAAATATATCTTTGCCTATATCATAACCATGAATTATACAAGTTTATGCTTAAAATTTTGATTTAAAATAACCTGTGAGAAGCTATGAATCCTTGAGCATAATGAAAATGTTGTTTGCATGATATACCTCTATATGATACATTTGATTATTTCTTTATTCTGCTCTTTCAAGTAAATTACTTGAGAATAACAAAAAGAAAGAGAAAAAAAGAAAAGATAATGGATATTATTCAAGAGAAGTAAAATCTAAGTAAAGGCAAATACTCCAATCTTAAGAAAAAGCAAAACAAGCGTAATATATTCAGCACATTTGTAAGACTTGTGTGAGCATTCTTTTGGAAGGATAAAATCCGTAATGAATTACACTTAAATAGAGGGAGAGTTTAAAGTAAATATTTTAACCTTTCTATATTGCTCATCATAGGGATGGTGCCAATGGGGAGCCTAGTGGTAGTACCCGACACTATTTGACCCAACTATTCGGTGTAGGGCATATTAGGGACGGCACAAAAGGGAGGCTAGTGGTAGTACCTCGTGCCCCTTCCAACTCCACCGGATAGGGAGCAAATAGAGTATAGAGCATAAGAAAGTAAAAATGAATGACAAAGTAAATGAAAGTATATAAGAAGAATCAAGTCAAGCTTTAATCACTTGAAAACACATTTCAAGGATGAAATCAGTGCAAAATTATATTTAAATAGGGGGAGTTTATTTGAAAAGAATTGATTTTGATCCTTGACATTCTTTTTCTTATTATTTTAATGCATGACTTAACACATAATATATTTTGCATGTGGCATGATGTCTTGAATTATGAGTTCTCAATATTTTGTAATGCTCCATGCTTGGACAATTTGATTGAATGTTTGGAATACTACATAAAATTTTGTTTGGTAATATTGAAAAGAAATTTCAGATTTGTCATACACAATCATCGTCAAAATCTGAAAGTTGAATAAATTTGTAAAAAGGAGAAGAAAAGTATATCTCTAAATAGGCAAAATGAATTGATTTTGTTTTATCTTTCAACTTGCCTAACCTTGGTATATAATGTTCTAATTCATACCAAAACTCAACATAAATACAAATATTCTGAATATGCTCTTATATGTTTGAAATATGTGTTTTCAATAGTAATGATTTAAGATGAGCTACAATGTGGAAGATACATATCTCAAATTATGATTTTGAAAGCCTCTATTGAAAATTTTTATGAAATTCAGAATCTGATTTTGTATAAAAGCTTAAACTCAATATGATTTCTAGATAAAAACTACAGTTTAAGAAAAATAGAGAAATTCTGATGCCTTGATTGTTTGCCCCGATACGCATCTGAAACATATCATTTCTTATCTTTAAAGTGTACTAATATTGGTCCAAATGATGTGTCTTTCGATGATCTTGATTGCAAACAAAAAAATTTCTAAATATATGATTTTATTTGATATTAAAAGATTTATTGTGCTCCATGTATACATTGCTGAAAAACTATGATTAAGAATTTGAGTTCTATAAATATATATACCTCAATGATTATCTATATGTTTTTCTCTCCTACACTCTTAAAGACTTCCATCAGAATATATATAGAGTGAATGATCTTAAAGCTAGAAATATTTCAGCTCACTCAAATGATTCTAAAAGAAAGAAAATGTAAATGCTTTTGAAAGAAACTGAGCTTCAAATGAATCATTTTCTGATTAATATTTCTATACATTTTCTCTAAGATTAAGAGAAAGCATAACTTGTTCTTGAAGGATTAGAAAGAGTAATTGCTACAAAATTTTGAATAACACTAGATTACTCTACATTCTCGATATCATAGAATCTCAGTTTTATTTACGTTTATCACTAAAATCTGAAATTCAACAATAGAAAAGAATGATTAAAGAAGAATGCATCTTTTGAGGGAGAGCTTTAGATATTCAGTATCTCATACCTTGATTTTTATGGATTGATTTTGATGAACCTCCTTATATTGCAAGACTTGCTTTAATTATATAATAAGTTTATACCTTGAGATGAGTTCTATAAAGGTTGTCTTATCTCAAACATTGAGTCTTATGAAAATAAGCTGAAACTTATAGAAAATATATTTGTTTTGAGATTGACAATTTTATTGAACATTATCTTCAAATTCTAAACACTTAAATGGAATGATCAATTGAGGGGGAGAAAGAAAATCTCAGAAGGAGAGATCTTATGGAACTTAATCGCATAAATCCATAACTAAAGGAGAGAGAAAGAATACTAAATGAAAAGTGATCCTAATACTCTCCAATATGTATCATCTGAAATTTAAATCTGAAAATCTTTATGATACACCTTGAGGCTTGTTAATTGGATAATATATCTTATGCAAAAAAGAACTTTGAAGTCAGTAAGAATTAATGATCCAACATGATGATATGTTTTTCAAGTATATAAGTTTTGATCTTATACTCTAAAAATTAATTAAATTGCTGATAAAATACTTAATATATTGGGCAAAAGATCTTAAATGAACAAGCTTTCATACTTATTATTGAAGAGAGGTTAGATTTCTATTCGTGCTTTCCTTGAATATCATTTGTGGTACTTCTTGAATTAACTTAAGAAAGATTGCATCTACACTTGAGTTGAAAACTATCCTTGGAATCACATTAGATGTGCTCTCATCATAATTTGCTCTGAAATTATCCGAAATGGCTCTGATATATGCTCATTTATCTTTTTCTAACATTATTGCCTTGAGCATTCTTATCTTTGTGCTTAATGTTTCACTATCTTTTTGATGTTGTCAAAAAGGGGGAGAAATATCTGAGTATATGCTCATAATGCTTTATGTGTTGCATTTACTCCAAGTTTGTCAAAAAGGGGGAGTAGAACCAATATAGAATGCAAAATGCAAAATTTAAACTCATACTTGAAATTTTAATTAGAATCAACAAAATGAAAAGATAAAATTGAAGAATATTGGCTTTAAGACAATTGTCCTTCTGGAAAAGAAAGGGAGAGTCAAAAGTATTTGGTTTTTAATTGTTGTTAGCATCAATATTTCATTAATTTACACTTTAACTTGATTCAAATCTAAAAGTGATAGATGATATGCCAAAATTGCTCAAAGAGCTACTAAGATCAACACTTATGCATAAGGATAGAACTGACAGTTGACTATATTGAATTATGCATACTGTATCTAGCTCTAACCAAAACACAATAATTGTACATCTGATCAAATACTGTGTATATGTTTAAATTTTAAATTTTGCATATACTCAGTGTTTTGTCATCATCAAAAAGGGGGAGATTGTTGACCCCCTAATGGATTTTGATGAATACAAAATACTAGAGTATAATTTCCTTTATATTAACAATTTATTTGAGGATTTCAGGTGTTTAACTAAGAATATTGTTAAGAATTGTCAAGGCATGTTCCCATATTTTTCAAGGATTTTTTGAAGATTTTTTGAGATGAAGAAAACAGATCAGGGACAGCCGAGACGTCTCCGGTTTGTCCCAGAGACGTCTCTGGCACGAAGAGGATGAATTGGCACGTCTGGAGACGTCCCCGGCACCTGGCGAGGCGTCTCGCAGGGTCGGAGTCGACTCCCGACTCTGCGGAGTCGACTCTCTCAGAGACGGCAGAAAGGCCGATTTCAAGGGATGCGCGCGGTCGTCTCCGAAGGACGCGGAGTCGTCCCCACGCATAAAAAGCAAACTTCCCGAGACGTCCCCGTAAAGTACCGAGCCGACTCTCTCAGAAAAACAGAAAAACAAGCATTCAAGCAGTTCTTCTTCAGAGACGTCCCCGTAAAGCGCCGAGTCGACTCCAAACATCGTCAAAAGAATTTTTATACAGCCGAGACGTCTCGCGTTCAAGCGGAGATGTCTCCGGAGCGCCTGGGACGCGACTGACACACTTTTGCAGGTTTGTTTGAATTTCAAACGGCTATATTTTTGTGTCTAACGGATCTATTGCTTGTAGGGCTATAAAAGGAAGCTTTTAAGTGCCTTTAAACAACTTCTCACCAACCAAACACAAGATCATTCAAGAGAGAAGAAAGAGAAAGAGGTTCAAGGTAGTTAGTGCTTTCAAGAGGAGAAATCAAGTGCATTCAAGCTTTCCCATCTGATTTCGTGCTCAACTACTCACTCCCACTCGACATTCAAAGCTCGCATTCAAGCAAACGTGATCCACATCGGAAGAACCACCATCACCCACGCTTCCAACGGCAAAAAGGGTTCTTCCGGTTTTGTTGTTTTTCATTGATATATTCGCTTTCTTAAGAGCTTTCAAATCTTTGTAAAACATTTGATTATTGTGCTTGTTCCAGTCAAGGGACTTGGAACAAGGGATAGGCACTCGCAAAACTACCGGACTGTAATCGCGGATTATAGTGAAATTCCTAAGAGGTCTTGGGGAGTGGATGTAGGTGCTGGGGTGCACTGAACCACTATATGTTTGTTGTGTTTGTGATGCTTTTTGTCATTGTCTAACTTGCTCACTTACTTACTTAGATAAATTGCTTGCTTAACTCTTATCCGCGCATCCTTTAGTTGCAAGCATATTCAATTTACTTAATCAAGTCTCATTCAATAAATCAAACTGTTGCTAAGTTTAAATTCCACTGTGCATCTATACAACTTAGCATAATTAATTGAAAAGTGTTAGAAGTAGCCTAAAAGTTTTAAAAGACCCAATTCACCCCCCCCTCTTGGGTTATATCTACTGGGCAACACCCCCAAATCCTAAGGTGAGAGAGCATCGGCTTGCATCCAGTCCACATCTCATATGGTGTTTTATTTACAGACTTACTTGGAACCTTATTTAGAATATAGCAGGCTGACTCAAGAGCATATCCCCAAAAGGATATGGGCAGATTAGCAAACCCCATCATGGATCGAACCATGTCTAACAGAGTTTGATTTCTTCTTTCTGACACACCATTATATTGTGGTGTACCAGGAGGAGTCCATTGGGAAAGAATCCCATTTTCTCCTAGATATGTCAAAAATTCACTGGAGAGGTATTCACCTCCTCGATCTGATCGAAGAGTTTTAATACTCTTTTAAGTTTGTTTTTCTACTTCATTACGATATAATTTGAACATTTCAAATGATTCAGATTTATGTCTCATTAAATAGACATAACCATACCTAGAAAGGTCGTCTCTAAATGTAATGAAATATGAATACCCACCTTTAGCATCTGTACTCATTGGCCCACATACATCAGAATGTACAAGGATCAATAAATCACTGGCTCGTTCACCTTTTTCGGTAAAAGGTGATTTGGTCATTTTACCAAGAAGACATGATTCACAAGTTGTCAATGATTCACAATCATTAACATCAAGGATTCCCTCTTTACTTAACCTGTTCATCCTGTTCTTGTTAATATGACCTAGCCTATGATGCCAAAGGTAGACATCCGTGACATTATCTATTCTAGGGCGCTTATTGGATTTATACATTACATGAATAGGCTGGGACAAAATGTAAATGTCATTACTCAGAATTCCATTCATTACAACAACACCATTCCAAATGACATTGCAATAATCCTTTTTATTGATATTTCATAACCATTTTTGGCCAAAAGGCCTACAGAAATGATATTCAATAGAAAACTTGGACAATAGTGACAATCACTAAGGACATTTACATGAGAGCTGAATTCAAGTTTAAAAATTCCTAAAGCTAGAACTGGAACTGGTCTTCCATCTCCAACATTCAGGAACCTTTCTCCTTCTTCAAACCTCTTACTGACTTGTAGCCCCTGCAACGAATTTGCAAATATTAAAAGGACTACCGGTATCCAATTTTTGGGATGCCTCACACGCCTCAATAAAATCAGAACGAACGCAGCGGAAGAGGCATGCGCGAGATCCGCGTCGCTCATCGCATGAACGTATTTTAAAACCGATGTTCGTAGATAGATTAGGATTAAAACTTTTACATAATATTAGGAAGATCAGATCTTCACCTTGTGCGGGTAGATATTCACCGCAATCTGATGATCGTGGTATTTGTTGAAAGGTTCGCTTGAAGCCGCACACGCGTCCGGCCTCTACGGGTATCCACACGAGGCAGAGGACCAATCCAAACTCTCTAATCTCCCCGGGGTGCTAGCTCCCTTGCAGAGATATGTTTTGATGGCTGAAATCCTCTCTTGATTTATCAACTCTTTGATGGATCTCAAGAGGAAGAAGAAGGACTTGAAAGGGAGGAAGAAGATCCCATCTTGCTGCCTCCTTTTCTTTTATTCTTGTGGATGGAAGAAGGGTGAAGAGAGAAAGCCACATACCACCCTATTTTTTTTTGATGCTCACGGCTGAAAACCCAAGAGGAAGGAGGCTTTCCCATGGCACAAAAACCAAGAGGGGAGGAGGCACTCTCACGGCACAAAGGGAGGAGAGAAGAGGGATCTCACGGTTCCCTTTTTTTCTTTTTCTTTTGCGGGGTCCGCTCCTTATTCTCTCCTTTTTTTTTTGTGTTTGTTTGTGGCTGAATTCAACTTGGGAGAGGGGGCTGCCGTATCCTTTTATTTTTTGATGAGAGGAGGGGGCCACATGCTCCCCTTTTTTGAACCCTAGGTGTGAGCTCCTACAAATTAGGAGCTCACGTCTATCTCCTTTTTTTTTTCACATAAAAACCAAGGGGAGGGGCACGCCCCTCCCTTTTATCCTCTCATGCCCCACGCCCAAGCCTCATCTCATGAGGTGTGTGGGCTTCTCTTTCAGCCCCTTTAGTCCCCTCATGTTTATCCATAAGATTAAATCAATTATGACTCTTGGAGTCCTAATCTAATTAGGACCCAATTAAATCATGACTCAATTGAACTCTTCAATCCTAATCCAATTAGGAGTCATCTTAATTTATTAGCCAAAATTAATTAGGACTTTAGGAATCCCAATCTAATTAGGACTCATATAATTTTAGTCCTAATCCAATTAGGACTTTAGGAATCCTACTCCAAGTAGGACTCTAATTTAATTTGAAGTCCTAATCTAATTAGGACTCTAGGAGTCCTACTGCAAGTAGGACTCTTATTAAATAAGATCAAGCCATTTAATTAAGTCCAATTGATTTAATTAAATTGCAATCCAATTGCAATTATTCCTTCTTCTACTCACTAACTCTTAGTGAGTTAAAACAATTATCCATCAAATTGATAATTATAAATTATTTGTGATTCCAAAGCATAATTCAACCATCGGATCGGTCAATACCTCTAATGTGTGTGACCCCATAGGTTCTATTCTGTCTGGTAGTGAGATATATTGTGATCCTTATCACAATATCATTGAAACTTCTTTCAATGGGTTGGAACAATTCCAACTCTTCTCATTCGGGTTCACTGATCATCAAGTGAATGCCTCCGAGTCTCACAATCCACCAGTGACACCTAGCAGCATGTAGTGGCAACCCAGCAGAATGGAATAGATGAACCTCTAGGTGCAGTTAGTGTCTGATACAGTCCCTCTATCATGGATCCCGACAGGATGGAGGTCATGGATAACTCGTCAAACCTCATCATCTGTCATATGTAAAATTTATTCGACTTTAGTTCGAGATTGGAGAACTCTTTTTCCAAAAACTACCTTGGCCAAGGATTTACGAACTCAGTCTCATAAATCACATAGGATCTCTCCTAATCTATCAAGGTCGATAGATTCCATCTAGATGCACCCCTACTCCTACAATAAACCTACTGCAGCCAATTTGCAACACAAGGACCCAAATGGATAGGGCCCATGTTTATGTGCTCATCAAACTACAGCAACCACATTGTGAATAGCCGGGACATCGTAGGTCAAAGGATCAGTCATACAACTGCAACATCAAGTAAGTCACTGACGAGTGGATAGACATCCAAGTGACTACTTGCTTTGGTCACGCTCAGTACCCTTGTTCTCTAACAAGCACTTGCACAATCACTCCAGTGTCCCCACACTGTGGACTCAAGACTCGTCCATCAAAGAAAGTCATATGTGCACTAATCTCAGTGGATCGATCACCGTCCTCGTGATGATCCATCTATTAGGAGCAATTCAGGAATTAATCACCAATGACACATGCCTCAAATTCTCAACTCTTGAGAATATGCGTCATCATCTTATTAATTTCTTGGACGATTCATGGACACATAAGAACATGAATGAAAAGAATGCCCAACTTAATAAATTCATAATTAGGTCAAGTACAAATTTATGTCCCAGAATAAAATAATGCGTCAGCCAAATTGGCTTCTAGGGCATACTTCTAACAATCTCCCACTTGCACTAAAGCCAATCAGCCATAAATCTAAGCCCCATCTTCTCAAGATGTGCTTCAATTTTCTGTTGACTTAGCTGCTTAGTGAATGGGTCTACCACGTTGCTTGTGGAGTCTACTCTCTGTTCCTTTACTTATATCTTTTTGAGGTAGTCGCGTATCAGGTTAAACCTCCACTCTATGTACTTAAACTTCTGGTGAGACTTTGACTCCTTAGCTAGTGCTATGGTGCCATTATTATCGCAGTAGAGTGTTATAGCATCTGATGATATTACACCTAACTCTGCAATAAACATCTTTAACCAGAAGGTTTCCACTGCACCCTTAGAGGCGGCGATACTTTCAGCTTCCAAGATAGAATCTATAATGGTCGGTTGTTTGAAACTTTTCCAATTTACTAAACCATCATTGCACATATTCTGATGTAGACTTTCTATTATCAATATGTGTGTATCCTTCTACCTTTAACTCTGATCTTCTCCTAAAGACCAAGAACACGTCCTTAGTTCTTCTCAAGTACCTAAAACTGTTCTTCACAGCTATCCAGTGCTCCTTGCCTGGATTTGACTGATATATGCTCGTGACACTCACAACATGTGCTATATCAGATCGTGTACATAGCATGGCATACTGAGGCTCCCTATAGCTAAAGCATAAGGGATCTTGCTCATCTGTTGAATCTCTTTAGATGTGGTGGGGCACATCTTCTTAGAGTGATTTATCTCATGCCTAAGGAGTAATAATCTCCTTTCAGAGATTTTCATGCCGAACCTCTTCAGCACTTCCTCTATGTACATACTCTATGACAGGATAAGTATCCTCTTAGATCTATCTCTATAGACCTTAATTCCCAAAATATAGGATGCTTTTCCAAGGTCCTTCATGGAGAATTCCTTAAACAACCATACCTTGACCAAAATTAGTATGGGAATATCATTTCCGATTAGAAGGATATCTTCCACGTACGATACGAGGAATACAATAGCCCTCCCACTAACCTTCTTATAAACACATGGTTCCTCATCGTTCTTAATGAAATCAAATGATTTGATTACATCTTTGAAACGAGTGTTCTAACTTCGAGATGCTTGCTTTAGTCCATAGATGGACCTCTGCAGTTTGCAGACCTTGTGATCATCATCACAATATCTCATAATCATATTATGCTGCAATAGCAAGCAATATTTGAATGGACTTTAACATGGCTATAGGTGAAAAAGGTATCCTGATAATCAATGTCTTCGCATCGATTATAACCTTTCGCTACTAGCCTTGCCTTATAGGTCTCTACCTAGCCATTCAAATCTTTTTGTCCTTTTGTAAATCTAATTACAACCAATAGGTACTATACCTTCTGGTGGACTACTAAGGTCCAGACTTGGTTGGAATGCCTGGAGTCCATCTCTCACTTCATTGCTTCCAACCATTGCTCGGAATCGATGTCTAACATTGCCTCGTTGTAGGTATTGGAATCCTTACCTTGATCCCTATCTCCCATGGAACACTTCCTCTACATCCTCTGTAAGCATACCTAAGTACCTGTCAGCAGGATGGAAGATCCTACTAGACTTAAGAGGTGGAGGAGATACAACATGTACTGGCTCAATACGAATAGGTTCTATAGGCACAATGGCTCGTTGCTCTTCAGAGACTTTCTCTTCGAGCTCAATTTTCCTCCCACTGCCTCTATCAAGGATAAACTATTTTTCAATGTAGATAGCATGTCGGCTTACAAACACTTTGTGATCCTTTGGGAGAAAAATGGTATCCCAATGACTCTTTTGGATATGCAATAAAACGAGCATTAATTATCCTATCCTTTAACTTGTCCGCTTGTTGTCGCTTGATGTAGGCCGGACATCCCCAAATCTTGAGATAACCAAGACTCAGCTTCTTACCATGTCATATCTTATACGGTGTGGTAGGAACAGATTTAAAAGGAACTCTATTCAATAAGTAAATAGCTGAAAATAGGGTATCTCTCTAAAGAAACAAGGGTAAATCAGTGAAGCTCATCATGGACCTGACCATATCCAATAGGGTCCGATTCCTCCTCTCTAACACCCCATTGAGCTGAGGTGTACCAGGAGGGGTCCATTATGAAACTATACCATTCTCCTTGAGATTATCACAGAACTCTCCATTAAGGTGTTCACCTCCTCGATCCAATCGAAGAACCTTAATGAGTTTTTCCTGTTTGTTTTTTTTTTTTTAATTTCATATCTGAACTCTTTGAACTTTTCAAAAGCTTCAGATTTGTGTCTCATACACATATCCATACCGTGAGTAATCATCGGTAAATGAAATAAAAAATTATGACCCTTAGCCTGCACATCGAATGGGCCACACACGTCAGTGTGTACTAGGGTAAGTATTTCAGTGGACCTCTCCCGTGTCCTACAAAGGATAATTTGGCCATCTTTCCTTGAAGGCAGGATTCACAAATCGGATATGACTCGGAAGTCAATGAGCCTAGAAGTCCGTGTTTCTCCAATTTGTTTATTCTGTCTTCTCCTATATGGCCAAGCCTGAGGTGCCACAAATAATTTAGATTTATCTCATCTCTAGATCTTTTGGATCCTATGGTACTCACTGTTTGCTCAGATATATTTATAGATACATCCATATGTATGTGATAGTGACTGTCAATCATAAAACCACGTGCAACCAATTTATTTTTCAAATAAATGGAACAATAGTCTTATAAAAATCTTCCTGTGCTAAACAAGATACAGAAATCAAATTTCTGCTAGCAACAGCTAACAGTCCCTAAGTATCATGAGCATATCTGACATACCTTATGAAGGTGTGTCACCCTTCTTGCTCTTTATGCTTTCCATGTATATAGGATAGTTCCTCTTTTAATGACCGTCCATGATGCAATGGAAACACTTGCCCTTGCAATTGGTCTTTTTCTTGGAACTTCCTTACTTGGCATTTTCTCTATCTTCTGCTTCTTCATAGGCTTCTTCTTCTTCCAGGTATACTCTCTCTTGGAAGTAGAAGCCAACTCGACAGCAAGAACAATGCCCCTTGAACTCTTCAAGGTCCCTAGGTAATTACCAATTTACTTAACAATTCTGTTTTGATGCATACAATCTTGTTCATATGGTAGTTTATGATGAGAGCACAAAAGTGCGACCTACATATTACTAAAATTAGTGTTATTGCTAACTAATAATGATAAATTCACTAGATTAATATTATATTCGGGTTTAACATAGATTAGTATAAATTAGAGATAAAATGCACATTGAGTACAAATTTGACTTCAAATCGGGTCGGAGTCGGGTTCGGGTCCGAGTCGGGTTCGGGTCCGAATCGGCTCCATTTCTTTTGTGCTTTTGGAAAATAATTTTGGGCAAATCTAAATTGGCCATGTCATAACTATAAGGTGCTGGGTGACCCATGACTTGAAAGACTTGCAACTGACCTCTAGTCAGAACAGATGACCCGTGACGAACTTAGTCCGTCTGTCTACAAGCCAAATTTCATATCACATTATTTTATTCATATGACTAATTGGATGGAAATGGTATCTCCCAGACCTTCCTCCAAACCCAATTCCATTGCAGAAACTGGCACATGACCCATTTTCAGCCAAGCCAAGCACCCGTGCCAGCTCTTCCGGATTCCCAGCATCACGCGTCCGTATTCATCTTCCACCTCATCACCGGCGTCTCCCCAAGGCCGTGGTCCCAGCATCAAGCCATGATCCATGTCCCAGCAAGGCGTGATTTCCAGCGATCTCCCAATGCCCATCAAGCCGTGATCGGCTCCTCCGCGTCATCCCCACCTTGCAGCCGGCCCGTGCGGTGCCTCCCGTCGATCACGACCCCAGATCCATTGCGTCTCCTCCCATAGCGTCCACGTCTTCACCGCCATCATCGCCTCCTCGGTGATCCCTCCCATTGATCACCGCAGACCCAGCTGCCTTCCACTTCCAATCCCACGGATCATCGCCTCCTCACCAGTGCATGAAATCTCCCGTCGATCACACGCCCAGCAGCAGGTAATCCAGCTCCTTCCGACGGCAAGCCTCTTCCGGATTCCCAGCATCCAAGCATCCCGGAGCAGATCCACGTCCTCCTTCCAACCTTCCGCTTCCAATCTGGCAGCCCAATCAACTGGATCAGCCTCCTCCCTTCCCGAATCAACCTCTCAGCCTTCCTATGATCCCGCGTCCGTTCCGAAGAAGAGATCCCGTGCACGATCCCAGGCGCCTGTTCCTCCTCATCTCCATACGAAATCAAGGCTCGGGCGACTTATAAGAAGGGGCTCTCGGCTGTGAAACAGGGGAGTGCTCGGGGTGGAGGCCAATAAACAGAGCATTGCTCTGTTCTTGGGAAGAAGAAAGAAATAAAAAAAATATATTTTATGTTGAAGGCCCACCGTGGGAGAGAGAGGGAAAGAAAATGCAATTTTCTTGTTTTTCTTTTATTTGTAGAAGGAGGAAGCATTAAGCTTCCAATCTTCATTTTATTTTTGTAATTTTTCTTTTATGCAATCCATACATTTATCTTTTATGCAATCTATGTTTTAAGCTTCAATTTAATTTCTGCAATTCATTTTATGCATTTTGGAATTCTTAGTTTTAAGATAATTTTAAAATTTTTCTTCGATATTCGATCTGCAGTTTTCATTTATATTACGTCTTCAGGAATCGACCCCTACTCTACATTAGAATTTAATTACAAGTTTTCTTTCTTCCCTTTAGTTAGTTTCAATTAGAAAATCATATCAACATCCTCAAAATCATGTTTTTTCTTTTATAATTCAAAAATCGATTTCAAATCCGAGTGAACGTTCTAATTTTTATGCAACTCCAATCGCCTCCCTGTGGATCGACCTCTTACAACCACTATTCTTCGAGTAGGAAAGGTAAGAGTAGAATTTAAATTAACTTTTGTTCGTCGGTTCTAACAACGATCTGTCTAGCATATTTTTAGGTAGACAGAAAAAGGACGAACAGAATTTTGGCGCCGTTGCCGGGGAGGCAAATCGAGAAGCAAGAACGATCACGAAGATCAAATCAAATTTTGGATGCCCGGAGTGAACGTACTCCGGTAGTAAGTTTTTATTTTTATTAATTTTCCTTATTTTGATAATTTCTAGTTAATAATTTCGTAGTTATTAAATTCTGAAATTTGAAATTCGAAATTTAAAATTCAAAAAAAAAATTAAAATTAAAAAAATTTCAAAAATTCAAAAAATTTTTAAATTCAAAATTTGAATTCTGAGATTCGAAATTTGAAGTTTAAAAAGAAAAAAAAATCTTTTAATTAAATCAAAAAATATAAAAAAAAATTATTATTTTTGCTAGTAATTGATAGGGTGCAATCCCCCGAGGTTATCATACCTCTATTGGGACTCCTCACGGAGTAATCTCCAGAGCTTATTCAACGGACATTCGGAGATTGACTGACGCATAAGGATTGTGTTTAGTTTACATTCAAGTTATTGTTATATATTAAAAAAAAATTAATTAAAATAAAAAAATAAAAAAATAATAAAAAAAAAATTGCTTGCTCATTTAATCAATACAACCTAATGACATTGCATAAACTTTAAAAAAAAATATTGATTATTTGCTGCATTTAGTATTAAGCATTTGCATAAAGTAATTAAGGGCAAAACCCATTAAAAAGATAAGGTCGGGAAGTCATTACCTGTCCTTAGCCCAAAAATCACCACCTTGCATATTTATCCTAAGCCAAATTAAATTAAAATCAAATTAGACGTTGGCCTTAGGGTTTTCGAGCTCAATTAGGCTCTTGGAAAGAAGCGGCTGAAAGCCACTCCAGTGAGGATTTAGTAATTGGTGATGTCTAGGAAAGTTTTACAACAGTGAGAACTGTTACGGGTATTGTGGTATCGGTGTATCCCTTCTGGCACCACTGCACACCCCGGGACTTTCCTGGTCACTGGTTACTGGATCACTTAACTGGTAAGCTCAAGCTTAATCTGAAAGGGAGATTAGGAGCTGTCTAATCTAGAGAGAATTTCAGGAACTTTTTTTACCTGAGAAGTCTCTATGCAACTAGATATAAGAAGCTACTAAACCTCACTTAGCTCTAAAATTAATAGGGTCAAATTATTGTGTGGTGTTGATTATGGTCATCTTGGTCTAGCCCTTCTTCTTATCTTTTAGGATTTCGTTTAAAAAAAAATTGAGTCTAATTAAGTTGTGGAAAATGTATGCATGGTAGAAGGTCATTAAGGGATAAGTTAACCCCATTTGATCCTGAGATTGACAGAACTTTTCATCATAACCTACGAACTGTAAACCAACCGTCGATCTCTACAATGGGTGAACATATTAGAACCCTGAATGAATTATTCGCACCCGCATATGCTAGTCCCCCTACTTGCATAGTATTACCAATCAATAATGCAGCCCAATTCGAGATTCGGGCTGCAACAATAAACATGTTACCCAAGTTTCATGGGTTCGAGAGTGAACAACCCAACATTCATCTGAACAAATTTTTGACAATCTGTCAAACGTTTAGAAACCAAAACTTAGATGAAGAGGGTATTAAATTAAGGTTGTTTCCCATGACTTTAGAGGATCGTGCTGCTGTATGGCTGTATTCCCTTGCTTCAAATTCCATCACATCATGGGAACAACTATCTAAGAAGTTCATGGCTAAGTTCTATCCTATGGTAAAGACTGAAAAAATTAAGGATGCCATAAGAACTTTTAGAGGCAAATCTGAGGAGGAATTTTTCCAACTTTGGGAAAGATTCCATGACTTGTTGGTCAAATGCCCACACCATGGGCTTGATAAGGCTGATTTGGTCCACTTCTTTTATAAAGGACTACCTCCAGCACATAGAAACATGATTGAGTCCATGCACAAGGGTAGGTTCATGAACCAAACCCCGGATCAAGCCTATGAATTTCTTGTTGACTTAGCCAAGAACGCCCAAAATTGGAGTAGCTATGGTGAGGAAGTAAATAGAGATGAGTTCGGATCTAGAAAATCGGGTAATTATGAAATGAAAGCAGACCCAGAACTAAAAAATGTCATGTCCAATCTGGTGACTGGAATGAACAACTTAAGCAAAAAGTTTGATGCTTTCACTGTTTCCACTAGTCCGAGTTCATATAAAGAGTTAAATCCTATCATGAAAGTGGATCACGAGTCACATAATTTATGTATCTTGTGTAATAGTTCTGAGCATCTAGTGGAGTGTTGTCCTAGTTTACCCAACATTAAGGCTGAACAGGCAAATGCTCTTAACTCATATAGTGCCTTCAAGAAGCCCACTCCCAATTCATTCAGCCCAGTCTACCACCCTGATAATAGGTTCCACCCAAATTTTTCATACAAGCAAAATAAACCTATTCAGCATCAAGGTGGTCCACCAGGTTTTCAGAAGAATTTTCCTAGGATAGGTCCATCACAAATAAACCAATCATTGGCTCCACCTATTCCTACTTATAGTGCCCCTATCCCTCAGCAAACTACATCATTAGAAGCCATGATGGCTAACATGATGAAGCAGCAACAAGACTTCATCCAACAGCAACAACAGACCAACATAGCTCAAACCCAGACTAATCAATTCCATGCGCAAGCAATTGCAAAACTTGAGGTTAGTCTGAGCCAAATAGCTAACTCTCTAGGGGATAGGAAGAAAGGTGAATTGCCCAGTCAGCCAGTACCTAATCCTAGTAGACAACAGAATCAAGGGCCGAGAGGCCAGTTTCAGATTGATTCTAATGGAAACCCTACCCATGAAGTCCAGGCAATTACCACTTTACGGTCTGGCAAGCAAGTGGACAACAAGGTTCAACTTCCTATACAAGAAAAAGAAGAAAAGCATGAACCGAATCCCACTCAGAAAAAGGCACAAGAACAGAAAACACAAGGAATAGAGGAGAAACCAATAGAGACATACACACCCAAGGCTCCCTTTCCTAGTAGACTTCAGGACTCAAAGAAAAAATCTCAGTACGATGAAATCATGGAAGTCTTTAAAACTGTTCAAATAAATATACCTTTTCTCGATGCCATAAGACAAATTCCCTCCTATACAAAATTCTTGAAAGACCTCACCACGGTCAAAAGAAAAACAAGTATTCCTAGGCAAGCTGTTATGGCAGCACAAGCCTCATCTCTCATTCAACAACAGATTGCCCCGAAATTCAAAGACCCTGGTTGCCCAACTATTGAAATAAAAATAGGAGAGACAATCATCCAAAGAGCTCTATTAGATTTAGGAGCCAGTGTAAACCTACTTCCCTACTATGTGTACCAAAAATTAGGTTTGGGGGAATTAAAGCCTACAAATATTACCCTTTCCTTAGCAGATAGGACAGTGAAGTACCCCAAGGGGATTGTAGAGGATGTAATAGTGAAAGTAAATGAGTTTTACTATCCTGTGGACTTCGTTATCCTTGAGACTGAACCTGCAATACATCCAGACAGTCACACACCTATAATTTTAGGTAAACCTTTCTTAGCCACAGCAAATGCTGTGATCAACTGTCGAAATGGGATGCTGAAGTTATCTTTTGGCAACATGAAAGTCGAGCTTAATGTCTTCAACATAAGTAAACAACCACCAGACGACAAAGAAATCAATGAAGTTGACATGATTGAAAGTCTGGTTCAGGAGACTTTCTTACAAACTTATAATAAGGACCCTTTAGAAGCTTACCTTGCCCATTCCGAGGAAGGGGTCAAGCATGCGCCCCTTAGTTCTGTTCTCCTTATGAGCATAGATCGTCATCAGCCGACTGTTCTTCATCGGATTCTTCCAAAACCATTCTTAGATAATGATTGAAAAAAAAAGGAGATTTACATTTTGTCTGGCTGAAGACATAAAACTTAGCGCTCTTGGGAGGCAACCCAACATGTAAATATTTTCAAAAAAAAAAAATGCAGGTTTGGGGGTATTTTGCCCCAATTTATCTGCCCATATCAGGTACCTTCTCCTCTATCTTACTGCTTTAAATTTTCTTTAACATTGAGGACAATGTTAGATTTAGGTATGGGGGTGAGAATATTTTTGATTTTTCTTCAAAAAAAAAGGAGAGAATATTTTTGATTTTTTTATGCAATTAAAAAAATTAAAAAAAATTATTAAAATTTCAAAAAATAATAAAAAAAAGGGATTTCAAATTTTTAACTCAAAATCTAATCTTTTTGGCTGTACAAACTACGAATTGCTCTGACAATAGCTTTGAGTTAAGAAATATGATAGCAGTTCTAGCTTAAGTTTTCATCCCACCTATCTTCTGCTAACATGATACAAGATGAGTTAGCACCTACACGTAAGCACATGAATAGTGGGGTATGTAAACTTACGACTAATATGAATACTTTTAATTTTTGGAATAATTTAGAGTTATATGTGTGATGAACACCCTAACCTAACCAAAAAAAAAAAGAAAAAAAAAAGAAGAGATAAAATAAAATAATGAGTTTAATTTAAGTCTCCTCACTGAGTAACCGGGCCTCCTGCCTGGCAAGCAGCGAGTGTTCGCATAAAAAAATGAGGACATTGAGATTAAACTCTGAGTGACTAATTTGGCCTTGAAGCCTAGTTAACTTGAGTTATTAAGCCTGTTAGGGTGTCTCTACACCTAGTGCCCTGAGCCATCTGGATCGGGGGTCATTGGCCTAACACTCGCTACATGGGTTAGCTAGAAAGCTTAATAAGGCTAGATATTGCACAAGTCATTCTTATTAGCATTCAGTCTGAAAAAAAAAAGAATAAATAAATCCGAGGTGTTCATTACCATTTAACTCTAGAAAGTCTTGAAAATTGGAATGATCATGTTGGAAGTAAGTGAAAGCCACTCATTTATATGATACTATCTTGCACCTCACTACATTCTTGACTTGTTAGCAGATAGATGGGGTGTAATGAAACTTGAGTTAGAGTCTGTTTAAATATGATAACAACAAGTCTATATTGTCCTTGCAATTCTAGTTTCATACAGTAATATTTGTTCAAATTTCGAGTTAAAATTTGGAAATTCCTGACTGATGAAGTTTGTGGGTAACTTCACTACAAACCCTTACGAGACAACACTCGTCCGCTAGGGTAACCTAGGGGTTTAACGGCTTGTTGCACATGCTAAGTGCAATCGTAATGCTCTACGAAAGTG
Organism: Phoenix dactylifera; assembly: GCF_009389715.1. Taxonomy (NCBI): domain Eukaryota; kingdom Viridiplantae; phylum Streptophyta; class Magnoliopsida; order Arecales; family Arecaceae; genus Phoenix; species Phoenix dactylifera. Next base: position 443,536 of record NW_024067807.1, read on the forward strand.
AGTATTTATCTTAGGATATTTATATAATAAATAACACATTTGCGCTCTACGAAAGTGAGAATATTTTTGATTTTTCTTCAAAAAAAAAGGAGAGAATATTTTTGATTTTTTTTATGCAATTAAAAAAATTAAAAAAAATTATTAAAATTTCAAAAAATAATAAAAAAAAGGGATTTCAAATTTTTAACTCAAAATCTAATCTTTTTAGCTGTACAAACTACGAATTGCTCTGACAATAGCTTTGAGTTAAGAAATATGATAGCAGTTCTAGCTTAAGTTTTCATCCCACCTATCTTCTGCTAACATGATACAAGATGAGTTAGCACCTACACGTAAGCACATGAATAGTGGGGTATGTAAACTTACGACTAATATGAATACTTTTAATTTTTGGAATAATTTAGAGTTATATGTGTGATGAACACCCTAACCTAACCAAAAAAAAAAAGAAAAAAAAAAGAAGAGATAAAATAAAATAATGAGTTTAATTTAAGTCTCCTCACTGAGTAACCGGGCCTCCTGCCTGGCAAGCAGCGAGTGTTCGCATAAAAAGGTGAGGACATTGAGATTAAACTCTGAGTGACTAATTTGGCCTTGAAGCCTAGTTAACTTGAGTTATTAAGCCTGTTAGGGTGTCTCTACACCTAGTGCCCTGAGCCATCTGGATCGGGGGTCATTGGCCTAACACTCGCTACATGGGTTAGCTAGAAAGCTTAATAAGGCTAGATATTGCACAAGTCATTCTTATTAGCATTCAGTCTGAAAAAAAAAAAGAATAAATAAATCCGAGGTGTTCATTACCATTTAACTCTAGAAAGTCTTGAAAATTGGAATGATCATGTTGGAAGTAAGTGAAAGCCACTCATTTATATGATACTATCTTGCACCTCACTACATTCTTGACTTGTTAGCAGATAGATGGGGTGTAATGAAACTTGAGTTAGAGTCTGTTTAAATATGATAACAACAAGTCTCTATTGTCCTTGCAATTCTAGTTTCATACAGTAATACTTGTTCAAATTTCGAGTTAAAATTTGGAAATTCCTGACTGATGAAGTTTGTGGGTAACTTCACTACAAACCCTCACGAGACAACACTCGTCCGCTAGGGTAACCTAGGGGTTTAACGGCTTGTTGCACATGCTAAGTGCAATCGTAATGCTCTACGAAAGTGAGTATTTATCTTAGGATATTTATATAATAAATAACACATTTGCGCTCTCATTTTATCATTTTCGCACTGAATTGCTAGAGACTAGCAATAAGCTAGTTGGGGGGTGTGATGAGAGCACAAAAGTACGACCTATATATTACTAAAATTAGTGTTATTGCTAACTAATAATGATAAATTCACTAGATTAATATTATATTCGGGTTTAACATAGATTAGTATAAATTAGAGATAAAATGCACATTGAGTACAAATTTGACTTCAAATCGGGTCGGAGTCGGGTTCGGGTCCGAGTCGGGTTCGGGTCCGAATCGGCTCCATTTCTTTTGTGCTTTTGGAAAATAATTTTGGGCAAATCTAAATTGGCCATGTCATAACTATAAGGTGCTGGGTGACCCATGACTTGAAAGACTTGCAACTGACCTCTAGTCAGAACAGATGACCCGTGACGAACTTAGTCCGTCTGTCTACAAGCCAAATTTCATATCACATTATTTTATTCATATGACTAATTGGATGGAAATGGTATCTCCCAGACCTTCCTCCAAACCCAATTCCATTGCAGAAACTGGCACATGACCCATTTTCAGCCAAGCCAAGCACCCGTGCCAGCTCTTCCGGATTCCCAGCATCACGCGTCCGTATTCATCTTCCACCTCATCACCGGCGTCTCCCCAAGGCCGTGGTCCCAGCATCAAGCCATGATCCATGTCCCAGCAAGGCGTGATTTCCAGCGATCTCCCAATGCCCATCAAGCCGTGATCGGCTCCTCCGCGTCATCCCCACCTTGCAGCCAGCCCGTGCGGTGCCTCCCGTCGATCACGACCCCAGATCCATTGCGTCTCCTCCCATAGCGTCCACGTCTTCACCGCCATCATCGCCTCCTCGGTGATCCCTCCCATTGATCACCGCAGACCCAGCTGCCTTCCACTTCCAATCCCACGGATCATCGCCTCCTCACCAGCGCATGAAATCTCCCGTCGATCACACGCCCAGCAGCAGGTAATCCAGCTCCTTCCGACGGCAAGCCTCTTCCGGATTCCCAGCATCCAAGCATCCCGGAGCAGATCCACGTCCTCCTTCCAACCTTCCGCTTCCAATCTGGCAGCCCAATCAACTGGATCAGCCTCCTCCCTTCCCGAATCAACCTCTCAGCCTTCCTATGATCCCGCGTCCGTTCCGAAGAAGAGATCCCGTGCACGATCCCAGGCGCCTGTTCCTCCTCATCTCCATACGAAATCAAGGCTCGGGCGACTTATAAGAAGGGGCTCTCGGCTGTGAAACAGGGGAGTGCTCGGGGTGGAGGCCAATAAATAGAGCATTGCTCTGTTCTTGGGAAGAAGAAAGAAATAAAAAAAAATATATTTTATGTTGAAGGCCCACCGTGGGAGAGAGAGGGAAAGAAAATGCAATTTTCTTGTTTTTCTTTTATTTGTAGAAGGAGAAAGCATTAAGCTTCCAATCTTCATTTTATTTTTGTAATTTTTCTTTTATGCAATCCATACATTTATCTTTTATGCAATCTATGTTTTAAGTTTCAATTTAATTTCTGCAATTCATTTTATGCATTTTGGAATTCTTAGTTTTAAGATAATTTTAAAATTTTCTTCGATATTCGATCTGCAGTTTTCATTTATATTACGTCTTCAAGAATCGACCCCTACTCTACATTAGAATTTAATTACAAGTTTTCTTTCTTTCCTTTAGTTAGTTTCAATTAGAAAATCATATCAACATCCTCAAAATCATGTTTTTTCTTTTATAATTCAAAAATCGATTTCAAATCCGAGTGAACGTTCTAATTTTTATGCAACTCCAATCGCCTCCCTGTGGATCGACCTCTTACAACCACTATTCTTCGAGTAGGAAAGGTAAGAGTAGAATTTAAATTAACTTTTGTTCGTCGGTTCTAACAACGATCTGTCTAGCATATTTTTAGGTAGACAGGAAAAGGACGAACAGTTTACTATAAACTGTTTATATGAAGCTGGAAGGGATTGTGGGATCAAATCCGTTTTCCATTCCTTGTGCATGATCATGTCAAGCTTCTCAAGCTCCTCTAAGTCCTTTATCATGGTCAAACCATGATCACGGACAGACTGCCCATCGCGCATCTTGGCCTTGAAGAGCCTCTTGGACACTTCAAACCGAGCTGCGCAACTCTGATCACCATACAACTCTTGCAGGTGATTTAACGTGTTCCTGGCAGTCTTCATGTTCTCATGCTGGCATTTTAAGTTATTGGACATGGATGCCATTATGTAGCACCTAACTTTATTGTCATCATCCGTCCACTTAGCATGCGTCTTACGCTGATCAGTGATCGGACGGACTGGTAACACAGAGATTTCATGGTTTAGCACATACCCTAATTTCTCACAATACAAAACCATTTTTAAAATTACAGAGCCAGTCTTTATAATTGGATTGGTCAAACGGTTGTTCTCTAGGATATCAGTTAATAGTTTGGAAGCTAACTTTATAATCCTCATAGAGTAAAGATTCTAGTTAGAATTTTGTACTTGAATTTCTATTTGTTTTAGGGACTTTTAAAACAAACACCTCCCACCATTTTCTCGAATCTCTCACACTCTTCAGGTAAAGAAACGGAAACCTTGCGACTCTAGGTTTCAAGTGGAATGCTACGGTCCCACCAATTTACATGCCACCTCACCTAACAGTTATTGATGACACATAAACGATGAGTGTACAACTCTTGCACAATGCTTCTCAAGCAAGTTGTAGCGTTATCCGTTCTCTAAGTAATGAAGACCTCACCTAACAGTTATTGGCCCCATTCCTTAGTTAAGTCGGACCCACCGTATAACCGCAGAAGCAAAGTCGTCATTGGGTCCCTCACCTAATAGTTATTTGGCCCAATTCCATCTTTACCCCTACAACATCTCATGTCTGTAGATAGGTCCGGTCCCCCGATGCAACTTGCCCACTGTATCCAGCCGAGACAAATCAACGCCAGAAAGACCTTAGCAGCTCTACTACGGTGGAAGACCGCTAGACTTAATATTTAATCGAGGAGATTTTATTTAGATCTCTTTAATCATTTTAATTATTTACATCTCATGCAAATAATTATCTACCCGCTAGGCATAAAAATAAACATAAACAGTAAAGCATAATCATAGAATAGCTGGTGATGATCATGGATCCAGGATGAGGGTCATAGTACAAGCACATGCACGTCAATTAGTTAGATCGTCTTCAACTCTTGATTCGATCTTGAGCACCTTAGGTCCAATTGCAATCAACTCTTTGATCCATCTCCAATCAACGCTTGATCTTGGTCCACATAAATCGTGCTTGTGGAGGTATGCACCGATCAACCATTGACGTGCAAACACATCACAGATTACAACCCAGATAACTATAAAAAATAAATAATAGTTACATCCATTTTTCATGAGACACGCAGGTCTCTAATACATCGATTTAAGATGCACGCAGACATCTAAATTTTTGATTTACATGTCATCACATCACATCACAGAACATCGCAGAACATTTCAGCATATGTAAAAAGGGTCCATCCATGATCATCACCACATGCATCTCATGCATTAATTATAATTACAGATCTGAATATTTAACAGATTACGTCATCATATGAGTTGCTGATCATGCAAGACATGATTCTAAATACTTGTAATCACATTAACAAAGCAATAGAATCATTAATCTAAACACATAAAAATCAGCATGCAGAAAAATCAGCAACCTGAAAATTCTGCATGCAGAAAAATCCAGCAAGCATAATCTCTGAATTTTCAGATCTATCATGCCTTTAATGATTAATCCTAATCTTAATCTACGCAACTTGGCTCTGATACCACTGTTGGGATGCCGCACACGCCTCAATAAAATCAGAACGAACGCAGCGGAAGAGGCATGCGCGAGATCCGCGTCGCTCATCGCATGAACGTATTTTAAAACCGATGTTGGTAGATAGATTAGGATTAAAACTTTTACATAATATTAGGAAGATCAGATCTTCACCTTGTGCGGGTAGATATTCACCGCAATCTGATGATCGTGGTATTTGTTGAAAGGTTCGCTTGAAGCCGCACACGCGTCCGGCCTCTACGGGTATCCACACGAGGCAGAGGACCAATCCAAACTCTCTAATCTCCCCGGGGTGCTAGCTCTCTTGCAGAGATATGTTTTGATGGCTGAAATCCTCTCTTGATTTATCAACTCTTTGATAGATCTCAAGAGGAAGAAGAAGGACTTGAAAGGGAGGAAGAAGATCCCATCTTGCTGCCTCCTTTTCTTTTATTCTTGTGGATGGAAGAAGGGTGAAGAGAGAAAGCCACATACCACCCTATTTTTTTTTGATGCTCACGGCTGAAAACCCAAGAGGAAGGAGGCTTTCCCATGGCACAAAAACCAAGAGGGGAGGAGGCACTCTCACGGCACAAAGGGAGGAGAGAAGAGGGATCTCACGTTCCCTTTTTTTCTTTTTCTTTTGCGGGGTCCGCTCCTTATTCTCTCCTTTTTTTGGTGTTTGTTTGTGGCTGAATTCAACCTGGGAGAGGGGGCTGCCGTATCCTTTTATTTTTTGATGAGAGGAGGGGGCCACATGCTCCTCTTTTTTGAACCCTAGGTGTGAGCTCCTACAAATTAGGAGCTCACGGCTATCTCCTTTTTTTTTTTTCACATAAAAACCAAGAGGAGGGGCACGCCCCTCCCTTTTATCCTCTCATGCCCCACGCCCAAGCCTCATCTCATGAGGTGTGTGGGCTTCTCTTTCAGCCCCTTTAGTCCCCTCATGTTTATCCATAAGATTAAATCAATTATGACTCTTGGAGTCCTAATCTAATTAGGACCCAATTAAATCATGACTCAATTGAACTCTTCAATCCTAATCCAATTAGGAGTCATCTTAATTTATTAGCCAAAATTAATTAGGACTTTAGGAATCCCAATCTAATTAGGACTCATATAATTTTAGTCCTAATCCAATTAGGACTTTAGGAATCCTACTCCAAGTAGGACTCTAATTTAATTTGAAGTCCTAATCTAATTAGGACTCTAGGAGTCCTACTGCAAGTAGGACTCTTATTAAATAAGATCAAGCCATTTAATTAAGTCCAATTGATTTAATTAAATTGCAATCCAATTGCAATTATTCCTTCTTCTACTCACTAACTCTTAGTGAGTTAAAACAATTATCCATCAAATTGATAATTATAAATTATTTATGATTCCAAAGCATAATTCAACCATCGGATCGGTCAATACCTCTAATGTGTGTGACCCCATAGGTTCTATTCTATCTGGTAGTGAGATATATTGTGATTCCTATCACAATATCATTGAAACTTCTTTCAATGGGTTGGAACAATTCCAACTCTTCTCATTCGGGTTCACTGATCATCAAGTGAATGCCTCTAAGTCTCACAATCCACCAGTGACACCTAGCAGCATGTAGTGGCAACCCAGCAGAATGGAATAGATGAACCTCTAGGTGCAGTTAGTGTCTGATACAGTCCCTCTATCATGGATCCCGACAGGATGGAGGTCATGGATAACTCGTCAAACCTCATCATCTGTCATATGTAAAATTTATTCGACATTAGTTCGAGATTGGAGAACTCTTTTTCCAAAAACTACCTTGGCCAAGGATTTACGAACTCAGTCTCATAAATCACATAGGATCTCTCCTAATCTATCAAGGTCGATAGATTCTATCTAGATGCACCCCTACTCCTACAATGAACCTACTGCAGCCAATTTGCAACACAAGGACCCAAATAGATAGGGCCCATGTTTATGTGCTCATCAAACTACAGCAACCACATTGTGAATAGCCGAGGCATCGCAGGTCAAAGGATCAGTCATACAACTGCAACATCAAGTAAGTCACTGACGAGTGGATAGACATCCAAGTGACTACTTGCTTTGGTCACGCTCAGTACCCTTGTTCTCTAACAAGCACTTGCACAATCACTCCAGTGTCCCCACACTGTGAACTCAAGACTCGTCCATCAAAGAAAGTCATATGTGCACTAATCTCAGTGGATCGATCACCATCCTCGTGATGATCCATCGATCAGGAGCAATTTAGGAATTAATCACCAATGACACATGCCTCAAATTCTCAACTCTTGAGAATATGCGTCATCATCTTATTAATTTCTTGGACGATTCATGGACACATAAGAACATGAATGAAAAGAATGCCCAACTTAATAAATTCATAATTAGGTCAAGTACAAATTTATGTCCCAGAATAAAATAATGCGTCAGCCAAATTGGCTTCTAGGGCATACTTCTAATACCAATACCCAGGTCGAATTATCACAAATAGAAAAATTGGAAGGTGTTATCATATAAGTACCTTGATTGGCAACTGATTGCCCACTTTTCTTAGGCCGGTTCGGATCGAGGGATGCAATGTAAAGAGGACAGTTCTTCTTCCAATGTCCTTGCTTCTTGCAGAAGAAGCACTCCGCCTTGCTCTGATCAGCCTTTTTATTCTTTTTCTGACTAGACTAAGCATGGTGCACCTGTTTCTTTTGGATTTTATTTTTTTTTTCCCTTTCTTAAAGGAGCGACCCTTGGATGAACCTCCCACTAAGTTCACCGTCTTCTTAAGAAGTTGGTGATCATTCTCAAACATCTGTAGTAACCCCAACAATTGGTGATAATTCACTACAGGTTTCGTCATACGAAAATGAGTGAGAAAAGGACAGTATGATCCAGGCAATGAGTTTAGTATGGCATCCTTCCCCAGTTGATCATGAAGGGGAAAGCCAAGAGAGCTTAGATGCTCGATCAACTCAATCATGTATAGTACATGATCAGTTACCGAGGTCCCATCTTTCATTCAGGCGCTGAAGATGGCACAACTAGTTTTGTGCCTCTCAACGTCGTCAGGAACGCCGAATGATTCATTCAACACTTGAATGATATCTTCCGGCTGCGTATTCTTAAAATGCCTACTAAACTCATCACTCATTGCCGCCAACATGATGCATCGAACAGTGATCCGATCACTGAGCCACTTTTGATAAGTGTCTCTGGCCGATCTTGATGCATTAGCAGCGGGCTGCTCAGGTGCTTGATCCGTTATCACATAAAGGATCCTCTCATACTCTAGCACTATTTTCAGTTTTCTATGCCAATTATTGAAATTTCGACTAGTCAACTTGTCATTGTCCAACATTGAGCAAAGTGACAAATTAGTGGCCATTTCTGCATTAAAAAAAATTGGCTATTATTATATGAATTGACTAAACTCAATAGACTTGGACTTTAGTCTAAAGGTATTCTCACTATTTTATACAAATTGGTAGCCTCTACCTCTAATTCGAAAAATTACTCCTAATTCTTTAGTGGGCACTAGAACCTAATAGATCACATATAGGCCCGAGTGTGGCTCGGCCAACCCATATGCACCTATTGGTAGGTTCTTAACCAATTGCTTCACCAAGCAACTTCTAGTGATGATTTTGCCCTAGATTTTTCGGCAGGCGCGTGGCGCCTCCACCGAATACCCTAGTCAGGTCCAACCATTAAATGATAGGGTTAAGTCTAATCAACTAATAGACGACCAAGCCCGAGTGTGGCTCGGCTCACCTGACCGCCTATTGAAGGTACACTTAACTCATCATATATTGAATGACAATTCCAATGCTTGATAAGTACCAGGCGTGTGGCGCCTCCAATAATTATCAAAATATTGGACCCATTATCACCCAACTTAATGGGAGGCTATGACCTAGTTATCCCCATAATCATTTCATTTTAAGGACCTAATAATTTTAGAGAATTTCATAATTAGGATAGATGAGAAGATCCGGTTAGTCTAATTTCTCTCACTGACTTTACCAAATCAGATTAGACTCAAACAGGTTAAGGAGACACCTAAATCAGTCATACTGATTTTCCTTAAGGCATGGGCTAACTCGAATCATTAAGTGATCCAATCAAAATGTGATTGACCATGTCGGCCAGGTAAGTGAGATCGGTGGAAGGGATATACCATTAACTCGACAAAGACGAATCAGTGCGAGTAGCTCCCAATTAAAAACCACCGGTCAAAACTGCCAAACTTACCTTAGACACCGATTGGTTAATCAATTTCGATTTGATTACTCAAATGACTCGGGCTACACCTCTGAGCCTAAATCAAGTTCCATCTTAGTCTAATCAAAGACATGGAATTGATCAATCTACAACTATTGTATTTAACCTAGAGTTTTCTTGACCTAATCTAGTTACTACTTAATTAGATTTGATCAATTAACTCTAATTAGACCATGTTTGATTCTAACCTTAGGTCTAACCCAATCCTAAGAACTTGATTCAAGCTAACCCATATGCCCAAAGAATTATGCAATGTCAATTAATTGAGTTACAATTCTATTTCATAACACTTAATTCTCAATTATTTAGACTTATGAAAGTTTTGATCATTGCATATTTCTTTTTAATTACATATTAATTACAATCTTTCAGTTCTTAAAACATATTTTTAGATCTGAGTTTTTGTAATTAATCATATGCAATCAGATTTAATTCATGTCTAAGTCATTATGTTTTATGTTCATGCATCACATATACATAACAACATGAATTAATACAAACAACATATATCTTATGTATTTGTTTTTTCACTTTTATTTTTAGATCTGATTTGTTCATTAAAATCAGAGATCATATGAATCTTAAATTTTATTTAAATCTAATTTAAATAATATTATGATTTCAGATTTGTTCATGTTACTAATCCTAACACAAACATGCATCATATGCATCCAAAATTTCAGATCTACTTAATCATGCATAATCAGCAATTAAATCAATCATAAAAAGCACTTTAGATCTAATCTAAACATGTTAATGATTTTAGATTTAATTATAAGAATTAAAACATAAAAGTTTAAACATAAACCTGGCTCTGATACCGTTGAAATTTATTTCTAGGTTCTTCGGTGTTTAGCTTGCTGAATTTTTTTTTTTTTTGAAAACCATGGCTGAACCTGATCGGGTTGCCTACGTACCCTTCACAAGGAGAATCAAGCCACACGTAGTTCTTTTAAAGTTTCAAAAATACAGCGGAAAAATGAATCAAACAATTTAATTCATGCAGGCTTATAAGATCAAATCTAGAAATCAGCACATTAAGAACACATAGGATTATACCGAAATCGTTTAAACAATTATGCTAAAACTTTTATGCATGATTAACTATCAGATCTGAAACTTAAGAACTCTATTCCAATTAATCTCCGAATATCCATCGAATGGATTCTGGAGATATCTCCGTGAGGAGCCCCAAAAGAAGGTAAAACCTCGGGGAATCGGACCTAGACCTTGACACCATAATAAATGATTAATGCTAGATTAATACCTTTTATGATGGATGAAAGTTGTGAATCTGATTCTTGACTTCGCAGCCACGCACACGAATGGCCTCTACGAGAAGTACACGCGAAGTTCTGAAGGATCTTCTTCCGCAACAGTGCTAGCAGCTGCAGAACACTTGAAAGCTGAAATCTGCCCGCCGGAATTCAATCAACTCTTGATCAATCGTCTTGAAGCAGATAGAGATGAGGTTTGTAAGAAAAGTAGAGGACTCAGATCTGATCTTGAATCTTCTAGATATTCATCCTGAAAATCCTATCTAAAATGGTAAAGAAGAGGAGGAGGAGGCGGGTGAGGAAGAAGGCTGCAATGGATGTATTTTCGGTGCCCATGTTTGACCCCTCTTAATGGCCTCCGAATTTTCATTCAAAATTCGAAATTTATTTTCAGAAAACTTCCTTTAGTTGGCACATGCAAAGGAATAGGAACAACACAAATCAGATCTCAACCAAGTCTGATTTAAATTCAAATTTTAAACAGATGTGCAAGAGGGGAGGAATTTGAAATCCATATAGCAGAATTTTCCTACCTCTTGTCGCATGTATTTCATTTGAATTTCGAATTTAAATGATTCAGAGGTTCACACGCCAGCTGGGGAAGTTATTTGATGTATGAAATCATTTAATATATTGCTTAATGTTTGAATTCAAATTCAAACAACAAACAATGTTTCCATGTGTCAAGCAATGGGTCCATGCGCCATGCAATAATTTTGGTTTATTTAAAATTCATGAAATCCAATTCCATGTCACCACTAATTGCCACATCATCTGAGCCTAATCCTCTTGGGTTGCACCTAATCAAATTTGGTCAAACCCGAATTAAAATAAAGCAATTTGGTTGAACCCAATCTAATCAGGTCAGACCCCGATTGAGCTCAAATTGAATCCAATTCAATTTTTGGCTCATCCAAACTCAATCAAATTGAATTAATTACTTTGTGTTGGACCTAATCCAATTAGGTCAATCCCCAATTAAGAACAAATTAATTTAAAATTAATTTGATCAGCTTAAGTCCTTTTTGGTTCTGACCTAATCCAATCAGGTCAAAACCCTGATTGAGCCCAAACTTGAATCCAATTCAATTTGGCTCATCCTTAGCACAATTACTCAATCAAATTGAGTTTATTAGTAATTTAGTTACTAATTAATCCTTCAATAATTACTTTAATTATTTTATAAGATAATTTGCCAATCAAATTGACCAAATTATCCCTGAATAATTCTTAATCATTCATCAGCTTTCTTGATCAATCAGAAATCTTCTATGCGTATGACCTCATAGGTTCGAACCTAAGCAGGTAGTATAGGAACAATTTCCTACACTAATCGATGTGACCATCTAGCAATGGTACCCAACATCCGGATAGGCCGAATATATGCGAAGCAAATATTCTGGAATCCTGAACTATGGTTACTGTATAATTCAATTCCTTTGACTCCTAATGCTAGGATGACTTAGAGCTCACTGTCAACCCTATAATTAGTACATCCATTATGTGATTAACTTTAGATATTCTGTGACTCCTCACTGCGATTATCCTGGCCAAGGTTTTTGCTAAATTAATCACAAGACATTATCTCCCATTTTTAGGAGGGGTCAATTCCATCTTGACTCACAACTGACTACGCAAGTACTTGACTGCACCCAGTGACCTTCCGTCACTGAATTAGAAATTCAGGTAGTCCGGTACCAAAGTACAGTGAGTTGCTTGCTAGTCATAGGTTGCGGTCTCAGATCAGAGGGCCAAACTTATACCCATATGCACTCGAAACATCTCTCGATAGTAGAGCATTTCGGAATTGGTCACATTCAGTGAAATGTACTCCTACACTTCACCTGTGTGGCATACCAGTGTCTCCACACTCCTTGGTTAAGAGGACAACCCACGTATATGTCACACAACGACCTAATCTCGATAATGTTCTCGTCCTAGTAACAACATATCATTTGGTCGCGAACAAGTTTAAGGACTCAAAGATAAATCCTCCTTTATCATAACATAAGTCCTAAGGACTTCATCATATAAGAGTTCATTTGAAGATGAAATGATGAATAATGCCAAATAACACTTTATTAATTTGTCAATTCATTTACAAAATTCAATCATCAATATGCTGACGATTGACATTTAGGATACAAATCCCAACATTTCGCTCCTCTTCTTTACCTTCGTTATTATTTTCCTCCCCAATCTTATTGTCTACTACACGTCCACTCCTTAGGGTAGTCAAAGCATTGGCTTGTTCATGATGAATTGTATTTAGTTGATTTTTTGAGCCATGTATTATCCCCTAGGATTACTCACTGGTTGGCTTGGAAGCTTTTCTTCCTCTCGCTTGTTCAGTGCATTAGCTAGTTGCCCCTATTTGGGATTCTAGCTTGGCGATAGATTGCGTGTGAGAGTGCACCAATTGTGTAATGGTTTCCAAACCTTGAAGGGAGGTCAACACTTTCTCCTCAAAGGCTGTGTTTCTTTGGGGTGGAGGAGGAGTGTGTTGAAATTGAGTTGAAGGACGATAGGGATGAATATTTTGTGGGGTTTGAAAATTCTGAGAGTTTTGAAAATTTTGGGAATAAGGTTGGAAAGTATTGGGAGTCTGCTGCTTCCAAGAGAAATTCGGATGGTTGCGCCATCCCGGGTTGTAAGTGGTAGAATATGGATCATTACTGGATCGGAATTGCGTTTGGGCAGCCATTTACTTGTTCTTGCACAAATTCAGGGAATTGTGCTGCCGAAGGACACTCAAAACAGTATGAGACGGACTAGAGCAGAGAGCACAAATTTGTGCTTGGGAAAAGTTTGGAAGCTGTTCTCTAGATATTAGTTGGTCCAACTTGCGGGATAGTGCATCTACTTTGTCAGATAGACCTATGGACTGGCTAACTTCATATATTGTTCGTTTTCTTTGAGAACTCGGGGGTGCTTGATGAACGGAGGAGGCATGGTGGAGGAAATTTTCATTGAGATTTTCAAACAATTGCCATGCCTCATGTTCACTCTTAAGCATGAAAGTTCTCCCACAAGAAGCATCAACCATTTGATGATTTCGTTCAGACAATCCGTCATAAAAGCATTGCACTAGTTGCCATTTGGGTATTTGATGATGCGGGCATTTTCGGAGTAAATCTCTAAATTTTTTCCAGGTTTCATGAAATTCTTCCCCATCAGACTGGGAGAAGCTCGTGATAGCACGCCTAAATTGGTTCGTTCTTCCTATCGAAAAATATTTTTTTTCAAAAATTCATGTTGCATTTGAGCCCATGAAAGAATGGAATTGGCTTCTAATGAATGGAGCCACTGCTTAGCCTATCCTTAAGGAAAAAAGAAACAGCCTAAGTTTCAGAGCATCATCAGTGAAGTTCTGAATTTTGACAGTAGTGCAGATCTCAAGGAACTCATCTAAATGTTTGTATGGGTCTTCATTGTTGAGTCCATAAAAAGAGGGAAGCATTTGGATGACACTAGACTTAATTTCAAACTGCACAGCAGCAGTGGTATCAGGTAGTCGAATACAAGATGGAGAGGTATAAATGGAAGGAGTAAAGTACTCCTTGAACAGCTTGGATTGTTCTTCAGCCATCTCGACAGGTGGAGCAGATCCTATGGTTCTATAGGTGTGGATTTCGGCTCGAAGGGCCCTAATAGAACGCTCTATTTCAGAATCAAAAGGTACTAATTTAGGAGATCTGGAACGACACCCTAGCATACACTAAAGCTTGTTGGATCAATCAAGTACAGTCAAGCATGCACTAAAGGAAAAATACATCAAATCTTTGTGTTTACCCTAAAACTACTAGACAGCTCGTAACTGGTTTGAAGAGGGCACCTAAGCCTCCAATCTGGTCTAATGAACTGAGTTGACCAGGTAAGCTCCCAGGTAAGTGGGGGGGTCACGATGCGTTACAAAGGTCCCACTTAAAAACCACTTGCCTCGAACAGATGAACTGTCTCCCTTGGGACAAAGCTTGCCTAGACATCAACTGAGCCACAGAGCGAAATTGGTGCAACTTTCGATGATCTTCCTCCTATTGAGCTCGAATATCCCTAGGGGCCAACGTCTAATTGATTTTAATTAAAATGATAGCTATGTGAAAATTGATTCACCTAATTTGGGCAAGAATCTGGTGATGAAATCCAGTTCTTATCTTGTTGGGGTGATTGCCCTTACTATATGCGGATTAATTGTGTGTGTATCAAGCATGCATTCACACTTTTGCTGAAATTAAAATCAAATAATCACCACAAAATTTCAAGCTAATTGGGAATCAATTTAAATAAGAAAGGTTTAGAGGTTACCAAAGAAAATTTTTCCAGCAATTTTTTTTAATTTTTAAAACAAACCTCTACAGCATTCCTTTTCAGCAATTTCCTTTTTGATCGTCCCAAATTTCCTCTTTGATTCCTGATTAAATAATACCAAAATCAAAAATTAGTAAGAGAGAAGAAGGAGATAAGGAAAGTAACAAAAAATAGAAAATATTTTTATTTTATTTTAGATATATATATTTTTTGAAAGTTTTTTTGATAAAAAGAAAAACAACTATACTAACAATCCCCGGCAACGGCGCCAAAAATTAATAGTCAACGTTAAAGACCACGCAATAGCACGTATCTAGTAGAATAGTGATTACGGGTATCGATCCATAGGGATTGGGGTACAGTTGTTTTCTTAAAAATAAAAATATTGAAAAGAAAGAGTTTGTGAAGAAAATTAAACTAAGAAATTTACTAATAAAAATAATGCAATTAAAATGATATCAGTTTGGAAAAAACCTAGGGCAAGGAATTCACCACTAATATCGGAACAAGGGTTATTTGTATTTTAATTTCATTCTTGGATTATTATGCAGATCGGCTACAAGCCTAATAAGCATTTGAATAAAATTTTACAAAAGTAATTTAGGAATAATCCATCTTCAGTTGGCATGAAATGTCTACCCTAAAACTATTGTGGTAGGACATTGCATCTTCCCTAAGCATGGACTATTTTATATTTACTTAGTGATCATGAAGAACAGTTGTATAAACGTCATACTTAAAATCACAGAAATTAAATATGAGATGAAATAAAATATTCATTAAGAACAAAATAAAGTTTATACAACTTCAAGAATAAAAATCAAAATACAAAACCTTAGCCCTTTGTTAGGGCTGCATCCGGCCCTAAAGAAGATCAGCCTTCCATAGAGTCGTGGGGCGACAACAGCGATGTAGAGGACTCCTATCACGGCTATCTCCTTCCTTTCTGTGTCTTCTCCCTGCACTGGATTCGGTGGGAACTTCCTTAGCATTTCATCTCTTTTCTTCCCATAATATCCCAAACTATTCTCTCACTCTTTATTCGATGGGAACTCCCTGAGAAGAGCGATTGGGATCAACCGGCTCACTCCCTCCGAATGCCCTCGTCTTCATGCATCGATTCCCTTTTATAGCCTTCACACCTCTCTCTCCTCCCCTCTTTTGAATCAAGGATAAGGATGCAGAGATTGAGCTCATCCGGTCGTTGGAACAGGGGGCAAATTGCTTACGGCTGAGATGAGGGAATTCATTGAGAGGGCCACGGATGTTTGGATTTGTTCTGCAGATAGGAGCTGTTGGATTTACTCGCTCTATGGACGTGAAGTGATCCGAAAACATTGTAGATCTGATTCGGATCCTTGGAGAAGCTTTGCTTGCTGACTTGTTGTTCTGGAAGTTGGGAAGAACACACGGAAGGAGCCGATGCCGCTGATCCGCGGTATGCATGGGACGGCATGGATGCTCGGATTTGCTGGGATGCAATTCGTGAAAGATTGGATCTTCGAATGGGTAGCTGGCTTCCAGATGTTGGGATGCGAGAGGCTGGATGTTGAGAGGATCTCGGCTGGAAGCTCTGTTCCGAAGCAGAGGAAGAAATCTGATCTTGACGTTGGGGATTTCATGAGATCAAGCCGTGGACGATGAAGTTAATCCAAAGAAGGGTGAGGATGATAGTGTTATTTTGATGATTAACAAGCAATTATCTAGAGTATGTTATAAGTTAAATCGATACTTCATTTATAAGTCTATTACTCTCAGTATATTTGTATAAATTGATATAGATACATTTCATTGTTTATTTGAATGAATCTAACCTTGAGATGCAGCAAAGTGTGGATTGAGTCGACCCAAAGGATGATTGGGTCGACCCCGGCACATCAAGAAAGCATTTGGCACACTTCTGCAAAAATGGCACAGATGAACAGTGAGTTGGGTCGACCCAAGGAAAGCATGAGTCGACCCAAACATCAAGATCCTCAAACAACTCAGAAATGGTTCTCTGGATTTACTGAGAGGGTCGACCCAAGATATAGTTGAGTCGACCCAAGGTTGAGTCGACCCAAACCCTGTGTGGGTCGACCCAAAGGCAAGATAGAAAAGAAGACAGAAAAGGTTCTCTGGAAACCCTGTTAGGGTCGACCCAAGAAGAAGTTGAGTCGACCCAACTGAACCTTGAGTCGACCCAAGGAAATGTTGGGTCGACCCAAGTGAAGGAAAGCTGAATTGCAAGTTTCTGTGTTTCTGAAAGTTGGGTCGACCCAAGAAAAAGTTTGAGTTGACCCAAGGTTTGGGTCGACCCAAGAAAAGTTTGGGTCGACCCAAGCACGGGCAGAAGCATAACGGCTAGTTGTGCAGAAGTGCTTTTTGGACTCCCAACGGCTATAAACGGCTAGTTTCTTCAATCCAACGGTCAAGAAGGACTATTTGGAGGTTGGAGAAGTATTTAAGAGGAAGTATTCATCAGAGAAAGTGAGCTTTGAAAAATACATCAAGTGCATTCAAGAGAGAACCCTAGTAAGGCAAGCTTCATCCAAGTGCTTCATTCAAGAATCAAAAGAAAGTGGTTGAGCAGATTCAAGAGTCATCAAGAGCTCCATCCATCCTTGAAGAGTGAAGCATCCTTGACAAAGAAGAGAGAAGTCACATCAAGCGATAAATATTCTCTAAACTCTTCTTTGTAGATTATATTGTTATATTTGCTCATCTAGGAGTTTAAATCTTCTTCCTTTGTTTATTAAACTACTTGTAAAGGTTGGTTGGTTAGCCCGCAAAACCAACGGAATAGGTTGATTGGTGAACCCGGGAAAATCAATTGTAAAGGTTCGTTGGTGAGCCCGTAAAACCAACATAGGTTGTTGGTAAGCCCGTAAAACCAACGTAGGTTGTTGGTAAACCCATAAAAACCAATTGTATAGGTTCGTTGGTGAGCCCGTAAAACCAACATAGGTTTTTGGTGAACCCGGAAAACCAAAGTGTAAAGGTTTTTGGATTGTGAGCCCGGAAAACAATCCAACTGTAATCCGCGGGATTATAGTGAATTCCCAAGGGGCCGCTTGGGGAGTGGACGTATGTGCTAAGGAGAGCACCGAACCACTATACTTCTTGTTGTTTGTATTGTGATTTGTTTAAGTTCACTAACTTATCATTTAACACAAGTAAGATAGTTAAAATTAAAAGAAACTAATTCACCCCCCCCTCTTGGCTTGTCACCTTGGGCAACAAGTGGTATCAGAGCAAGGTGCTCCAATAGTAATTATTGATCTCACAATCAAGAGTTAAAGATCATGACAACCCAAGTGGGATGTTCTATGAGTGAGGGATAATTAATTGATAGACCTCCACTATTTAATGGTATAAACTACCACACATTGGAAAGCACGCATGCGCATTTTCATTCAAGCACATGACTACGATTTATGGAGTATCATAGTCAATGGGCTACATACAAATGCTAATCATGATAAGAAAATGGCTCAGCAAAATGCAAAAGTCATGAATATTCTATATTGTGCATTGGATGATAGTGAACTTAATAACATATCTTTTTGCATGACTACTAAGGAAATATGGGAGTATGCTTGAAGTTAAATATGAATGCACTAATATTTCTAGTAAATTTGAAACTAGCTCCGAAGAAGTAGAGCAGCAAACTGAAATTAAAATCCTTGCTTTATGGCACATGAAGATAAGGTATGTATTGGAACACAAAGTGATTTCTCATTCCAAGATAAAGTACATGCTGAAACTCAATCTGATTTTACATTTGATGAACTTCATGATGCTTTTTCTGATCTATACTTAGAATATAAGAAGCTTTAGTTTAAAGAATAAAAAGCTAAATCAGAAAAATCTATCTCTTGCTGAAAGCTATGATATAACTCAGAAAATAATAAATTACTTTCAGAAGACAATGAAAGGCTAACTAAAGAAGTTAACAAATTTAAGCCTATAGTTAAAAATTTACTATCAGCTCTGAAAAACTAAACTTAATGATAAATAATCAAAGAGCTGAATTTGAAAAGGCTGGATTAGGATATCAATCTTGGTACACACAAAAATTCCTTAATGACATATGTGTTAAATCCTCCACTATCTATCATAAAACGGATTCTAATTTATCTGATGAACCTAATGAACAAAAACAGAAAATTAAAAATCCATTATCTTACTTATATTAAATCGATGTTTGTTAAATTTAATAAGAGTATGCAGAAATACATTCCTTATAATCCTAAAATCTGCAAGCCTATGGACAAAATAGCTATTAAGAAAATATGGGTTCCAAAAGGAACAATAATAGCTAACCTACAAGGACCCAAAAGAGCTTGGGTTCCTAAGTTGAAAATCTGAATATTTTCTATAAGTGTGTCTAGCACTCAAGGCTCCAACAAAAGATGTTAATTTAGACATTGGGTGCTCTAGACATATATTAGAGAATGAAACTTAAAATATACTTAAGAAAAATAATTGAAATGAAAAAAATAATGAAATTAGTAATCCTTGCATCTCATCATTCTCTTTGCCTTAGTATCTAATTAAAACATAAATTGCAGGTATTAATCAATTTTGTGATATAGGTAATATTTTAAAAAATATAATCAAATCACTTCATTTTATAGTATGCTTTACTTACTGCTGGATAAGTTGCTAAATGATTAATCAATTTATTAAGAATAACTCTATGAATTCTCTATATGCTTGATTGAGAGTTTTTATCAATGGTATTATCTTTTATTGATCATAGACATGAGAATGTATACTTGGGTATGACTTTAAATATATGCACTATGAATACCAAGATTAAAGAAACCACTTTTGGCATATAAAATCAATTCATACTAGTATGTACTTAATCTCAAAAGACTTTGTCATTGGCTTACTTAAATTAATTTCTACAAGGTCAAAGTTTGCTATGCATGTCATCTAGAAAAACAAACTAGAATCATTTCGAAATCTGAAAACATTGTTTCCAACTCTTAGTCTTTGAAAATTCTCCATAAGAACTTATTTGGATCTCTAGGATAGTGAGCCTAGGAGATAAGCTTCTTGACTTTGTAATTATGGATGATTTTTCAAAGCTAACGTTGGTTTTATTCTTGGCACTTAAATTGAAATATTTTCTGCTTTGGCACAAACTTACAAAAAGATTTCAAATAAAAAAGTTTTGCAAACTGGGAAAGTATCATGGCACAGTTTTGAAAACTAATTTGTTAATAAGGTTTGCACAGAAAACGGTATTGAATACAATTATTTTTGCACGAAGAATACTATTACATATAGGGGTTATAAAAATATAAAAATAGAACCTTTGTTGTGTAAGGACAATGCTTTGTGATAGCAGTTGATTAATGTTATCATCACAGCTTGTCATATTATAAGGTTTCTATTAAATCTATTTTTGAAGAAAACCCCATATGAACTCATGAAAAACAGAAAATCAAATGGTGCATACCTTATTTTTTTTTTTGGGTTATACATGTTATGTTCTCAAGAATGAAATATATGCCAAATCTGATAAAATAAGTGTTTCTTTGGATATTACTCTCTAAGCAATGCATATAGAATATTCAATGAAAAGATACCAGTTATAGAAATGTCAATTCATATTATTCTTATTAAAACTAGATCTTTTATTGAGAATATATTTTGTCATTTTTGCTTCTATTTAAAAGACATTAAGAAGAATGAATAAGATGATAATTGGTTAAGTTAAACTAAATCATTTTGAAAGGAATAAAATTTGAAATCTTATTGAAGAATCTGAAAACTTTTTATATTTGGAATAAAACTGAGTTTTTCAGAAACACACTAAATTAAGAAGAATTTGTGATTACTAAAAGAATTAATCAGAAAAGATGAAATAGATCTTGATGAAATCTTTGCATAATTAGAAGCCAAAGATAACCACTTTCATTTGATTGTTTTATGAGACTTGTATTTTGTCAAATGAATGTGTAGAATGAACTTCTGTATGGTTATATTATTAAAATTTTTATGTAAAAATAACCATCTATATTTGAAAAATATTCATTACAAACATGATAAAATACTATTTGATTTAGAACAAGCACCAAGAGCATGATATGAATGATTAAGTAACTTTTTGATAAAAAGTAATAGTGATAAAACTATGTATCAAAAAGAAAAATTCTGATATCATAATTGCTCAAATATATATTGATGATATTATTTGTGGTGCTACTAATGAAGCTTTATGTAAAGTTTTTTTTTTTAAGATCATGCAGGGTGAGTTCGAAATGAGTAAAATGGATGAACTAATCTTTCCTCTCGAACTCCAAACTAAGACAAATAAGAAAGGGGATCTTCATTGGCCAAAGTAAGTTTACAAGAATATTCTTACAGAAGTTTGGCATGAAGAAAGGTATATCTATGACCCCATATTGTAGAGTTTAAAAATAATGAGCAAGGTAATTTTATTGTTTGAAGCTGTATTACTATATCATGCAGCTTGTAGGCCAAATTGTATGCTCATTTTGTGCTTATATGCAAAGATATCAAACTAATTCTAATGAATCACATCTAATTGATATCAAAGATTCATAAAAATCTGTTAAGATAATAAAACTAAATACTCCAATCTTAGGTAAAAGCAAAACAAGTATAATATATTCAGCACATTTATAAGAATTATGTGAGCATTCCTTTGGATGGGATAAAATCCATAATCAACTATAATAGGAAGAGTTTGGAGTGAACATTTTTAAAGAGAAAAGTTTAACCTTTCTACATTGCTCATCATAGGGATGGTGTCAAGGGAGAGGCTAGTGGTAATACCCGGCACTATTGACCCAACTATTCGGTGTAGGGTATATTAGGGACGGCACAAGAGGAAGGCTAGTGGTAGTACCTCGTGCCCTTCCAACTCTACCGGATAGGGAGCAAATAGAGTATAGAGCATAGAAAAGTAAAACCAAAAGAAATGAAGATTAGAATATTCACTGAGTGGTTAAAGGAAGAAATTCAAAAATGAGGAAATGAATGGCAAGATAAATGAAAGTATATAAAAAAGCTTGTGAAAAGCCAAATGAAGTTTCGATCACTTGAAAACACACCTTAAGGATAAAAGCTTAAACTTAATTTAAAAATGCTTCTATCATTGCATTTTTTGTAACTTTCATTATATACTTCAATGATTGCATCATTTTGGGGAATAACTCAATATGATTTCTAGATGAAAACTACGGTTTAAGAAAAATAGAATTACTTTGGATACCTTGGTTGTTTGCTCCGATACGCATCTGAAACATATCATTTTTTATCTTATAAGTGTACTGAAATTGGTCTAAATGATGTATTTTTCAATGATCTTGATTGCAAATAAATGGTTCTAAACATATGATATTATTTTGATATTAAAAAGATTTATGGTGCTTCATATATACATTGCTGAAAAACTATGACTAAGAAATTAATATTTTAAATATACACTCCTACATAATTAAATGCTTCTATCATTAAAAAGAAAAGCTATTTTTAAGAAGAGAGTTAATGATCCTAAAGCTTAGAATATATCAACTCACTTCAATAATTCTTATAGGAAAGAAAATGTAATTACTTTTGAAAGAAATTTGATCTTCAAAAGAATTATTTTCTGATTAATATCTCCATACATATTCAAAAAAAAATAAGAGGAAATATAATTTATTCTTGAAAGATTAAAAAGAGTGATTGCTATAAATTTTGAAAAATTCTAGATCACTCTACATTCTTGATATTATAGAAGAACAAAAAAAAAGGTTTGAAAGAAAATGCATCTTTTGAGGGGGAGCTTTAAATACTCAATCTCTTTATTGAAAATTATCTTCAAACTCTAA
Organism: Phoenix dactylifera; assembly: GCF_009389715.1. NCBI lineage: Eukaryota > Viridiplantae > Streptophyta > Magnoliopsida > Arecales > Arecaceae > Phoenix > Phoenix dactylifera. Next base: position 466,232 of record NW_024067807.1, read on the forward strand.
ACTCTCAAATGGAATGATTAATTAAGGGGGAGAAAGAAAATTTCAGAGTGAAAGATCATATAGAACTTAATCGTATAAATTCGCATCTAAAGATGAGACAAAGAATACTAAATGTAAAGTGGTATTAAACTTTGTGCTTCATTGAATATCTTTTGAAAGTTGGATTTCCATCTGTATTCATCGGCAAATTATTTATTTCTGAAAATTTAATTGAAAAGGATTCCATCTGTCTTTCGAAAATTTATCTTGGAATCTACTAATGAGCTCTTATTGGCTTGCACTTTAGTGTTTCAATCCTGAGCCAATTCATTTTAATTGATTTTGATGCTATGATCTTTAAAGGAGTAAAAGAAAGTCTTTAAGAGAGCTTTAAAAGAACTTCCAAAGCCCTGAATTTTATGTATCCTACATTGCATAAATTCATATTTTGGTATCTATGCTCCAATACTTTTATATCATGAAAGAACTTTGAAGTCATTAAGAATTAAGGATTCAACATAATCTTATATTTTTCGAGTATATAAATTTTGATCTTTATCTGCTCTTATACTATACTCTAAAAATTAATTAGATTGCTCTCATGTTGCTATATACTTAATATATTAAAAAAAAAGGGTATTGGATTTTCATTCGTGCTTTCTTTGAATATTATTCTTGATACTCCTTGAAATAACTTGAAAAGGATTCCATCTACACTTGATTTCAAAACTATCTTTGGAATCTACATTTAGAGATCACTTCTGGCTTACATCCTTAATATCTCATTCCTAAAGCCAAACACATAGAAATAAGATATCATTTTATTAAGGATCGTGTGCAAAATGGAAACATATGTATTGAGCATATATGCACTGAAAAATAATTAGCCGACATATTCACAAAACCCTTGAGTGAAGATAGATTCTGCACGCTAAGGAGGGAATTAGGCATATGTGATCCTTTTTATTGAAGAGATATAAAAGGGAGCAAGCAGTCTCATGATACATTCCTTCCATTTCTAAAAACCTATGAAACATGAGTCAAACTTGTAATCTATAGATTTCTTACACATGTATCATTATCCCAGAAAGAATTTGTAAGGATTGGAAGCAAGAAAAATTTTTAGAAGCGAAAAGGAAGAGAAAGGAAAAGTTTTTGAACTTGGGTCGACTCAACCCAGAATAGGGTCGACCCAATGATGCACTCGCAAAAATGCTTTCGCGAAACTAATCTCCCAAGTATAGGAGATCGTACAAGTAGTAAAATCTCGGAAGTCCGAGGTCGAATCCTCAGGGAACGATCTATAGATTATTAGCGTAATTTTTAGATGTAATTTTCAGTTGAATAAATATGTGGATTAAGATGATGTTTTGAAGTTTAGAGAAACTAATTAATAGATTAAGTTCGATAATAAAGAGATGGTTAGGGATCCGGAATCCCCCTTGACAATAATACATTCAAGATATAAACTCTACGGTTTCTGATTTAAAAGTTCAAATGTAGGATAGATCTAATCATGGAATATATTGTTTGAATACACGAACTCAATTTCTAAGCATTCGTCGTGCCGGTTATGTCTACGACAAATCAAATAATAAAGTAATCCATGCATCAATAGATATAAACCATTAAAGAACTATCTACAACATAGGCAAGCAAGAAACCAAAACATATCAAAAGATATGAATTGAATAGAACAATAGTTTAGAGTTTACTCCAAGAAAGTAACAAGTCAAGGGTTCTCCCATCACCCTAGACCAAAGGAATTAGCCGGCCATCAACATGAAAAATCTCCCCTGTTCCTGTTCCCTTTTTTTTTCTTTTTATTTCTCAAAAGGGCTGATGCTCTGTTTCTTCCCTCTCTGTTTTTTCGAATGAGCCTCCCCCCAAACCCTTCCCTGCCGAGAGAGATAACAAGCTAGCCTTCTCCCCCCCCTTCTCGCACGCGGTGGAGACGAGCTGAGAACGCGGAGCGGACGCGGAAGGAGCGGACGTTGATCGATGGTGCTTGGACGCGCATGGACGGCTGCAGATGCTCGCGATTGGCTGGATGAACGCGTGGATCTGGAAGAATCGAACGCGGAGGAGTAGATCTGAGATTTCGGAAGATTGCGATCACCATGGGATGCGGAAGCTGGAAAATCGCTGGGTAGAGGCGTGCGTTCGTGAGGAACTCGGACGTGGACGGTTGGGTAGCGAACGGATGGAGCTTGAGATGGAGCTGGGACGCAGACGATTAGATCATCCAACGCTGAGAGCTGGACACGGGAGATTCGCACACGGACGCGATGGAAGATTCGCGGATGAGGCAGAATCCGGGAGAAGCTGGATGCTGGGTGAATCGTGATCACGGAAGCTGGGATTTCGGGATAGCTGGGATGGATCTGATGCACGAAATCTGGACGCGGAGGATGCTTCGCGGGAGGAGCGGACTCGGATGGACGCTGGGATGGAGATGCTCGCGAACGACTGGATGATCACGGGAGATTCACGTGCGGATGGAGACGGAAAGGGTGCCTTGGGGTCGCGAATCCGGAAGCAGTGGATGCGGGAAGGTTTCACGGACGGCTGGGCTTTGCTCGTGTGGATGCTGGCGATGTTGTGATGCTGGGAGATCTTCAAATGGACGCACGAAATGGGGAGGACATGCTGCTGCTGGATGTGGCTGCACCTAGTCGGCTAATGCTCCTTCTAGTGTGCAACTAGGATTGAACCATGCTGTTGGCTGGTCACCTGCAGTGATGCATCTTTTCCAGACCCAATGCGCATTTTAACTTTGATTTACGATCACCTGCACCCCACAAAAAATATAATATTAATGCAGCACTTTTATCATTATTTGTTAGCAATAATACTAATTTAAGTGATGTATAGATCGCACTTTTGTGCTCTCATCACCCAACGTTGAGTCGACCCAAGAAAATTCTTGAGTCGACCCAACGTCGGGACCCCACTGTTAAAAGGGGGACCCGTGAGCTATCTAGAGCACTGTTTACCCTTTGTCCTCTTCCGAAAACCCTATTTTCCACTCTCAAATCTTCTCCAATCATCTCCAAACAGTAGATTACTTCAATATCTTGGAGAAATGGGACCCAAGAGAGCCGTAGCCAAGCGATCCGGGAGAGTCTCACGATCTTGTTTAGAGCCTAGGATATGTATCTAGTTCTCATATGTATTTTGTGTTGATCATGTATTTTGAACCTTGATTGAAGAACATTGTATTTGCTTTTGTTTTTGGGATGATTGTACTAAAATGTTCCTATTTTGATCAATGAAGTTTGAATGTTTGTTATTTATTGTGTCTTTTTCCATGTACCTATTTGATGATAACAAAAAGGGAGAGAAGTAAAGAAAGAGTAATAGGGGAGAAGTAAAGATAAAGTAAATAGAGTAACAAAAAGGGGGAAAAGTAAAGAAAGAGTAATAGAGGAGAAGTAAAGATAGAGTAATAAGAGGAGAAGTAAAGAAAGAAAGAGAAATAATTTATAAAACAAATTGAAAATCATATAGGAAAGCATATACATCCAAGGGGGAGCAATTTGCAACAATGAAAATGATCAAGTCAAAAATTTCTATCAAATTTCAGAATTTGGCACATAGAATTTCAGACTTTGGCACGCACCTTTCACACCTCGATATATAACCTGAAACTCATGTTTTATCTCAAATTTTTGGAGTTTCATCTTTAATGAATTATAAATGAAAGGGGGAGCAATTCAAAAAGTCAAATTGGCAATATTTGAATGATATAGGGGGAGACTTCACTCTTATATATGAAAAGCTGAAATTCAGCAAGTTAAGCCCTTTCAAAAACTGATTTTAAGATAAGTATCAATAGGCTCATACTCTTTATTTTGTAATCATCAAAAAGGGGGAGATTGAGGATGATAGTGTTATTTTGATGATTAACAAGCAATTATCTAGAGTATGTTATAAGTTAAATCGATACTTCATTTATAAGTCTATTACTCTCAGTATATTTGTATAAATTGATATAGATACATTTCATTGTTTATTTGAATGAATCTAACCTTGAGATGCAGCAAAGTGTGGATTGAGTCGACCCAAAGGATGATTGGGTCGACCCCGGCACATCAAGAAAGCATTTGGCACACTTCTGCAAAAATGGCACAGATGAACAGTGAGTTGGGTCGACCCAAGAAAAGCATGAGTCGACCCAAACATCAAGATCCTCAAACAACTCAGAAAATGGTTCTCTGGATTTACTGAGAGGGTCGACCCAAGATATAGTTGAGTCGACCCAAGGTTGAGTCGACCCAAACCCTGTGTGGGTCGACCCAAAGGCAAGACAGAAAAGAAGACAGAAAAGGTTCTCTGGAAACCCTGTTAGGGTCGACCCAAGAAGAAGTTGAGTCGACCCAACTGAACCTTGAGTCGACCCAAGGAAAGGTTGGGTCGACCCAAGTGAAGGAAAGCTGAATTGCAAGTTTCTGTGTTTCTAAAAGTTGGGTCGACCCAAGAAAAAGTTTGAGCTGACCCAAGGTTTGGGTCAACCCAAGAAAAGTTTGGGTCGACCCAAGCACGGGCAGAAACATAACGGCTAGTTGTGCAGAAGTGCTTTTTGGACTCCCAACGGCCATAAACGGCTAGTTTCTTCAATCCAACGGTCAGGAAGGACTATTTGGATGTTGGAGAAGTATTTAAGAGGGAGTATTCATCAGAGGAAGTGAGCTTTGGAAAATACATCAAGTGCATTCAAGAGAGAACCTTAGCAAGGCAAGCTTCATCCAAGTGCTTCATTCAAGAATCAAAAGAAAGTGGTTGAGCAGATTCAAAGAGTCATCAAGAGCTCCATCCACCCTTGAAGAGTGAAGCATCCTTGACAAAGAAGAGAGAAGTCACATCAAGCGATAAATATTCTCTAAACTCTTCTTTGTAGATTATATTGTTATATTTGCTCATCTAAGAGTTTAAATCTTCTTCCTTTGTTTATTAAACTACTTGTAAAGGTTGGTTGGTTAGCCCACAAAACCAATGGAATAGGTTGATTGGTGAACCCGAAAAACCAATTGTAAAGGTTCGTTGGTGAGCCCGTAAAACCAACATAGGTTGTTGGTAAGCCCGTAAAACCAACGTAGGTTGTTGGTAAACCCGTAAAACCAATTGTATAGGTTCGTTGGTGAGCCCGTAAAACCAACATAGATTTTTGGTGAACCCGAAAAACCAAAGTGTAAAGGTTTTTGGATTGTGAGCCCGGAAAACAATCCAACTGTAATCCGCGGGATTATAGTGAATTCCCAAGGGGTCGCTTGGGGAGTGGACGTAGGTGCTAAGGAGAGCACCGAACCACTATACTTCTTGTTGTTTGTATTGTGATTTGTTTAAGTTCACTAACTCATCATTTAACACAAGTAAGATAGTTAAAATTAAAAGAAACCAATTCACCCCCCCCCCCTCTTGGCTTGTCACCTTGGGCAACAAAGGGGTAAGGATGGAGGCTGAGAAGATCTCAGATGCTAGGAGGAAAGTAGGAATTCATTGGATTCGGTCGTGAAAGAAGGGAATGGATGCTTAGGCTTTGTTCATGGGATACAGGAGATCCTTGGAACGGTGAGAGTGATGCTGGAGAAAGCTGAAGTCGGGGATCCGGTTGGATGCGGGGTGACGCTAAATCACGAACGTGATCCGAAGGGAGGTTGGGAGATAGGATAAGGATGAGGTCACAACGGGATGAAGCTTGGAGTTGGTTCTATGATGAAGAAACGATGGGAAGATGACACGGACGGGAGGGGAAGTTTAGATACTAATCTAGACTTGGTTCTAGATGGCTGTCGTGAATGCAGGGGAGCTGGGAATTATCCATGAATCACGGACGCTAGGAAGCAATTTAGGATTTGGTTGAGACGCAATCCATGGAGATGTGATGAGCCATCGACGTGCATGGAGCATCTCATGCGGACGGTTGCGGGAAGGGAGCAGGAGACTGGCTGCGAACGGTGGATATGGGATAAAGGCTATGGAAGTTTGAATCATGGAATCAGTCCGGAAGATGGCTGGGACGTGGGAGATGGCAGATTACTCTCATTCGGAAGCAGAGAATAACTCGGGATAGGGGAGGATGGGAGATGATATGCGAACGTGAACTGAGAGGATCTTGGCTGGGAAGTAATCCAGATGAAGACGTGGCTTTGGTTGTTTGGAATCCTATGGGGTTCAGATAAGGAAATGGTCCGTGGGTCTCGGCTCTGTTCCGGCTGTGAATTTTGGAACATGGGAGTTGGAAAGTCTTGGGATGACGTCATGACGTGGCTGAGATGTGGTGGAAGAATAGGGAGATGATGTGTAAGACTTGATACGTGGATGGCTTGCACATGGAATTTTAGGAAGATTTTGAATAGCTAATCGCGGATGTGATAATGATCAGATAGTACAATGTAACGAAAGTTTGAACTCGATTGGATGCGAAAGAAACAGGGAGTGGGGCTGTACCGGGGTGCGTGTCATTCGGGTTCAGGGATCATCTGAAATTAAGTTTGACTCGACCTGCATATATTGGACATAACCAATAAAATCAATCAAACTTGAATTACTTCTAATAATTTATGCAATGATGGTAACACATATTTTATGGTTAAATTTACGAAATATGTGTGTTAAAATAATACTAAGTGCTAGGAGAAAGAGGTTAATTTATGTATTATTTAGCACTTATCAGATCCTCCCATTCGAAACAGCCACGAAATAGGGGAGGGGCAGCCTATATAAAGAGCAGTTCTTCTCTTCCGGAAGGGGCATCTCTTCTCAGGCGGAGTTCCCACAGAAGTAAAAGGAAAGAGAGTTTTTTTGGGTATAGTGAGAAGAACTTCCCACAGTAAGAAAAAAATAAAATGCTACTTGAGAAGGGAGAGTGAGACGACGGGAGGAAGGAGGGAGAGCCAGTCATCATGAAGCCCCCCTGTAGTGCAGCTATTCGCATCTGTATAGAAGGCTAATCTCTTCACTAGGGCTGGATGCAGCCCTAACAAAGGGCCAAGAATTTTATATTCTTAGAGTTGTATGAACTTATTGTTTTTAATGAATATCTTCTTTTATTTCATGTTTAATTTTTGTGATTTTAAATATGAAGTTTATACAAGTGTTCTTCATGATCATTGAAGTAAAAAATAAGATAGTTCATACTTAAGGAAGATGCGTTGTGCTGCCACCTTAGATTAGGATAGACATTTCATGCTAACTAAAGATGGATTATGCCTAAATTACTTTTGTAAAATTTTATTCGAATGCTTATTAGGCTTGTAGCCAATTTGCATGTTAATCCAAAAATAAATTAAAATACAAATAACCCTTGTTCCGATGTTAGTGGTGAATTTCTTGCCCTAGGTTCTTCCAAACTGATATCATTTTAATTGTATTTCTTATTAAATTGCTTAGTTTAATAGTCTTCACGAATTTTCTTTTTTCAATATTTTTAAAGAAAAACAACTGTACCCCTATCCCTGTGGATCGATACCCGTAATTACTATCCTACTAGATACATGCTATTGCGTGGTCTTTAAAGTTGACTATCAGGTATGTACTCTCCTTTCTTCTTCTTCTCTCTCTCCTATGTCGTAGCATAGATTTGCCTCATTTTGGGAGGGCAAATTGCTTGAAACCCGCCCGAAATAGGGAAGCCCTATTTCAATTTATTTTTCCTCACCATCGGCCTTTATTCGCCGTCGTCGGCCACCAAAGTTGATTGAGCCTGCCTCGCCGCCTACTACCATCGTTGGGGCTAGTCACCACAGGTGGCCCTTAGATCAGATCGAAGGAGAAAGGGAGAGACGAACTCCTCCTATTTTGGAGAAGAAGAAAAGAGAGTCTCTCTCTTCTTTCTCTCTCCTCTCTTCTCTCTCCTCTTCCTCTCTCTTTTTTCTCTCTCTTGTTGGACTTTCTCTCTTTACTCTCTCTAGAAAAGTTGGATCTAGTAGGAACTCTTCACAATGATTTGAAATTGACTCTAGCGAAAAGTTCTGATGGGGTCATCCGGCGTCGTGGGAACAACCCCCACCCTAGCTTCTGCCAAACACCATTAGATTTAATTGCCTCAATCTTTGTTAAACCAATTGTGCCCTAGTCGGAGCATGATTCGATGAAATCATCTTGATTGGACCCACCTGAATGTCGGGTACTTCTGCTTGGTTAGCCCAGTGAGGATGTTGGAATTTAGTGTTTTTATTTTTAAAATAATTATAATGAAATTCTAATTAAAAGTATAATTTTGAAATATTAGGCTTTGAGTAGAATTTTAAGGATTAATTAGATCTATTAGTTGGATTGCATTCATAAGGTACATAATGTAACCCTTTATCTAGATTTATCGATAAATTATAAATATTTTTTGAATTAAATTATTTTTGATTTATGAATTTTATGCATATCATTTTATTATTATATATTTTTTTTCTAAAATATTGTATGATTCCTGGTTGAACGTATTGGTTTTGATATAAATTATATTTGATTGGTTTTGCTATCGCATCTTACGATTTTAAATACCAAACATGTTTTGCTAAAATGAGTTTTGAATTAAAACGGATTTGGATTTGTAACCAAACTATGTTTTAATATCCTGACAGTAGGGGTTGTACGTTGCATTTGGTAATGGGGATTGTATGTTGGCACTTTGATGCCCTTCTAGTGGGATTATACGTTGGCATTTCGATTTCCTACCAGGGGGCTGTACATTAGCACTTCGATACCCTACCATTGAGGGTTGTACATTGGCATTTCGATACCCTGCCTGTGGAGATTGTACATCGGCACTCAATACCCTGCCAGTAGGGGTTGTACGTTGGCGCTTCTATACCCTACTAGTGAGGGCAGAATGTAAGGTGCAACCCTTTTTGGCATGGGTTTGGTCCATTAGACCAGCCTGGTTCATATTGGGCTCACCAGCCCAACATGAGTTTAACTCTCACAAGCCGCACGTGAGGTTGGAAGGAAGAGGACTCCTACCCGGAGTCTTTCTCCTTCCCCAACTCTACTGGGTGGAGGAATTTTTGGCCGCAATTCCTCCTTTCAAATCTTTGATTTCAACTATAAAAGAGACACCCTTGTCCCTCTCTAGCAACCTACCTTAAAGATCTTTGAATCAAGCCTTAGATCTCTAAAAAAATTTATGAGGATTTTTTGGAGATTTCACAACCGATCTGCCCATAAGAGCTCACCATCGATGAGGTATGGCCCCTAAATCCTCTTCCCTCTGCTTCACGTTTCTAAGACCGCCATTTTTGATCGGATTTGAGCCAGCTAATGGCTGGAACTCCTTCAAAACAAAATCTCCCTTGTTTTTCTTGTTTTTCCTTTTCTTTCGCATTGCCTAGTGGCCGAACCTTGGGTAAGCATTTCCCCCATTGTTGACCGCCAGATTTGGTCGAACTGAGCCTTCTAATGTTCCAACCTCTTCCATATTTTTGCTTTCTCTTCTTCTTCCCGTTTGGCCAATTGCCGTTGCTAGTTGTCAGCTATGGTTCATTGCTTAGGTCCGTCACTATTGCCACTGTTAGAGGCTGCAATAAACCATCGTCCACTAGCTCTTCTATTGCTTGGATTTAGAAGGAGAGGGAGAGGGAGTCTCCCCTATTTTGAGAAAGAGGAAGAAGGCTTTCTCTCTCTTCTCTCCCTTTCCTTTCTCTCTCCTCTTTTTTTCTCTCTTCACTCTTTCTCTCTCTATCTATTTCAGTGGTCTATTGGTGGGTCTAGGTACTTTATGAAGTCAAGCTGACCCTTGGAGGGGTCCCAGACCAGCGTTGTGCGACTAAAAGCTTCGAGCCGATATTAGTCCTGGGCCAATGTTGTACGACCAAGGATTCTAAGTCTATGTTGTGTAACTAGGGATCCTGGGTCACTATTATGCTACTATAGGAGGGGTACCAAATCAGCGTTATGTGACCGTATAAGGGTTTCCATGTTTTAGGCTAACCTTGTTATAACTATCTGCTATAATCTAAGGATGGTTATGATTATTTTGATAATGAGAACTAAATGGTAAAGAAGATGTTGAGCAAAATACTTTGCCTCCAAGTTCATAGATTGAAGAATGGATCGGTGTTCACTATCTTGAGTTTGAGACCGGTAAAGGTAAGAATTCCCAAAAATTAATCACCTATATATATATATATATAAACTATTTTGTGCATCAATGATTTTTCTTTGTATAGTATATGATGGTCACTTATTACATACTTATTTGTTAAATATATATGGATCCTTAATAAAGAATGTATCTTGTATTTTTTTTTCTAATTTGTGTGGACTTTGATACTTGCAAGTATCAAATTTTGTAAAACAGTATGATACTGAGTTATGTTCACATGACAAGCATATAATTGAATTGTGGGTTGTGATACATAATTTGTATGGACTTTGATACTTGCATGTATCGAATTTTATACAAGAGTATGATGTTGAGTTATATTCACATGACAAGCATGTAATTGAATTATAGGTTGTAGTACTCTAGACTAGCCATGTTGTTGATGCCCCACTATTGGCTAGAAATGGGGTACTTATTGACGCCCCACCATAAGCCAAAAATAGGTACTTGTTGTTGCCCTACTACAAGTCAGAAATGTGGCACTGTTAATGCCCCACCATGGCTCAGAATATAGTACCGTTGATGCCCTGCCATAAGCTGAAAATGTGGTATTATTATTGATGCCCCGCCACGAGCTGGAAACATAGTTGTGGCAGTCTAGGGCTAAGATCCTAAATATTATCAAAAACAATATATACTAATTTGAGATATTTATTTGATGAGATTTATTACATTAAAAGATATGTGTCTATTATGTACATTTTATGATTGTGGTATTTGGTGGCATAGAATTTATATAAGTAATAATTATTTGATAATCTCTCATTTATTATTATTATTATAAAGGCATGGGTGTATGGAAATGCTTACTAGGCTGTAAGCTCTTTTCTTTTTCTTTCAATGTTTCAAGATGCTTAGTCTGGGATGGATCGATGTCGAGTTTGAATGATGGAGTCTTTAGTTTGTTAGTTTATTTTTTAATACCAAACAAACAATTGAATATGTTGTAATAGAACTAGTTTGATTATTTGAATGTGCTGGATTTTTTTTAGTTGGATTATTTGGCTACTAACTAATGAGTTATTGAAATTTATTCATCTTAGGCCTTGCATGATCTCTAGGTCATTGCTCTAGAATTCATGTGGCTGTATCATGTGGTCAACCTAGGTGACGGGTTTGTGGCGTAATAATACATCCAACAAAGCTCGTTATCAGCATGTCCCAAAAGATACAACCTCTGTTGCCCAAGGTGACAAGCCAAGAGAGGGGGGGGGGGGGGTGAATTGGTTTCTCTTAATTTTTACTATCTTACTTATGTCAATTGATGAGTTAGTGAAATATAACAAAGCACAATACAAACACACAAGAAGTATAGTGGTTCGGTACTCTCCTAAGCACCTACGTCCACTCCCCAAGCGATCCCTTGGAAATTCACTATAATCCCGCGGATTACAGTTGGATTGTTTTTCGGGCTCACAATCCAAAAACCTTTACACTTTGGTTTTCCGGGATCACCAAAAACCTATGTTGGTTTTACGAGCTCACCAACGAACCTATGTTGGTTTTCCGAGCTCACCAACGAACCTTTACAATTGGTTTTACGGGTTCACCAATAAACCTACACCGTTGGTTTTGTGGGCTTACCAACAAACCTTTACAAGATGATTAATAAAAGAAGTAAGAAGATTTAAGCTCCTAGATGAGCAAATATAACAATTATAATCTACAAAGAAGAGTTTAGAGAATAGTTATCACTTGATGAGACTTCTCTCTTCTTTGTCAAGAATGCTTCACTCTTCAAGGATGGATGGAGCTCTTAATGACTCTTGGAATCTGCTCAACCACTTTCTTTTTACTCTTGAATGAAGCACTTGGATGAAGAAGATTAGGGCACTTGTCTTTCTTGTGTAATCTTTGATATTTTGCAAAAGGATCTTTTCTCTGATGAATAGTGCCACTTTAAATAGTTTCCTTCATCCATTGGACAAGCCCCAATGGTTAGAATTAAAAAACTAGCCGTTACTCACTGTTGGAAGGTCAAAAAGTACTTCTGCAGAACTAGCCGTTATGCTTCTGCCCGTGCTCGGGTCGACTCAACTTTTACTGGGGTCGACCCAACTTTCACTTGGGTCGACTCAATCTTTTCTTGGGTCGACCCTCTCAGAACCACAGAACCTTGCATTTCAGCCTTCCTTCACTTGGGTCGACTCAACATCTTTTGGGTCGACTCAAGGTTCAGTTGGGTCGACTCAACATTCACTTGGGTCGACCCTCTAAGAGTTTCCAGAGAACCTATTTTTGAATGTCATTGCCTTTGGGTCGACCTTCTCAGTGTTTGGGTCGACTCAACTTTCTCTTGGGTCGACCCTCTCAGTGTTTCCAGAGAACTATTTTCTTGAGGCTTGAGGTTTGGGTCGACTCATTCTTTACTTGGGTCGACCCAACTACTGTTCATCCGTGCCATTTTTGCAGAAGTGTGCCAGATGCTTTCTTGATGTGCCGGGGTCGACTCAATCAACCTTGGGGTCGACTCAATCCACACTTTGCTGCAACTTTAGGTTAGATTCATCCATATAAACAATGAAATGCATCTTTATCTTATTATACGAATGTACTGAGAGTAACAGACTTATAAATGATGTATTGAATTAACTTGTAACATACTCTTGATTATTGTATTAATCATCAAAATACCACTATCATCCTCAATCTCTCCCTTTTTGATGATTACAAAATATAGAGTATGAGCCTATTGATACTTATCTTAAAATTAGTTTTAAAGGGCTCAAGTTGCTGAATTTCAGCTTTTCAAATTTGAGAGTGAAGTCTCCCCCTATTTCATCCAAATATTTTCAATTTGACCTTTTGAATTACTCCCCCTTTCTTTTATATTTCATTAAAGATGAAACTTCAAAAATTTGAGATAAAGCATGAGTTTCAGATTATGTATCGAGGTGTGAAAGGTATGTGCCAAATTCTGAAATTCTATGTGCCAAATTCTGAAATTCAATATAAATTTTAGATTTTATTATTTTCATTGTTACAAATTGCTCCCCCTTAAATGTATATGCTTTCTTATTATAATTTTCAACTTGTTTGTCAACTTATTTCTCTTTTCTTGCTCAACTTATTTCTCTTTCCTTGCTTCTCCCCCTTTTTGTTATCATCAAATAGGTGCATGGGAATAGACACAATAATTAACAAACATTTTAGTTTCATTGATCAAAATAGAACATTGTAGTACAATAATGCCAAAACAAAACAAATACAATGTTCCTCAATCAAAGTTCAAAGTACATGATCAACACAAAATACATATGACAACTAGATACATATCTTAGGCTCTAATCAGAATGCTAATATCAGCCTAGGGGGTATCTAATGGCTGTGATCTAGTCCTCATTCTTCTAGCATAAGTGGCGAGGGGAGGTCGAGCCTGATGGGACTGAGTATGGCGTGGAGCTCGGTGAGCTGGATGACTCTGTGCCGAAATCTCTGACTCAGCTGCCTGTGGCACAGATGGTCCATGAACCTCTCTCTCTCCGTAGAGCTCCTATCTGTTCTCTAAGATCACTGATCTCAGCAGTCATAATATCCAGTCTGCTCGTCAGCCCATCAGTGATAGTCCTCGCCTGAGCTGATATAAGCTCAGTCATCCTACTCCAAAACTCATCTGTGTCTCCCGCAGGAACAGATGACGAAGGTCCAGCCTCTGAAGGTGCTGTAGGATGATCCATAGGCTCCTCATCCTCAGGGATAGGGTCTCCAATATCTGGTGCATCACCCTCTGGTGCATCACCCTGAATCCCTGCTCCAGCACGTACCCACTGCCCGTTCACCTTCTCATAGCCCATGCGAATAAGGGATCGTGCAGTGTATGTGTCAGTGAAAAGTAGATGCCTGGAGATCTCTCCCTCTACAGATATATCATGCTGTCGGAAGATCAAGGTGAGTATCATATCATAAGGCAGGGAGACTCTGGAGTTGCATATTACCTTCCTCATCTGCCTCAGTATCATAGCCGGGAGATTCAGGGGAATGCCCTGAATAATGTGCTCCATAACAACCAGATCTCGCTCAGAAATGAGATCAAATCTTCCGCTCTTCGGAAACAAAATCCGACCAATGAAGTTGTGCAACAACCTCATTTCCGCTGAAAGAGAGCTTGCTATTACATTTTCTGAGTAGTCGAAGTCTTCATTTTCAAGAATCAACTGCAAGGCTCTCAATTTGTTTTCGGGCTTTTCTGGAGTTGCTCCTTCGCAGGGGAGATGAAGCAACCCACTCAAACTCTCTTCGGAGACTCTAACCCTTACTCCGCGAACTTCAGATATAAGCCCTCCCATTCCAGTTTTGAGGAAGGCATAGAACTCACGGACTAATCCCGGGTAGATCACCACATCTAGGGAGCAAAGATACTCCCATCCTTGCCTTCGGATCCATTCTCCCAAATGGAACCCTTCTTGATCCAAAAACTCGGAATGGATCCTTCTCTCCGTGATAACCGGTCACCCCGCAAATTTTGCAAGTTGGACTGAAAGGGAGGGAGGAGGAGGTGGCTCTACACGTGTCTCACCTTGTGGAGACACTGTAGATGGCTCTGTAGCATCCCTATCCGCACGAGTGATCCGTGAAACTCTCTCGGATCGCTTGGCTACGGCTCTCTTGGGTCCCATTTCTTCAAGATCTTGATGTAATCTACTGTTTGGAGATGATTGGAGGAGATTTGAGAGTGGGAAATAGGATTTTCGGAAGAGGACAAAGTGAAAACAGTGCCCTAGATGGCTCACGGGTCCCCCTTTTAACAGTGGGGTCCCGACGTTGGGTCGACCCTAGATTTTTCTTGGGTCGACTCAATGTTGGGTCGACCCTATTCTGGGTTGGGTCGACCCAAGTTCAGAAATTTTTCTTTCTCTTTCTTTTTCCTTTTAAAAATTTTTTCTTTCTTCCAATCCTTACAAATTCTTACTGGGACAATGATACATGAGTAAAGAATCTATAGATGACAAGTTTGACTCATGTTTCATGGATTTTTAGAAATGGGAGGAGTGTATCATGGGACTGCTTGCTCCCTTTTATATCTCCTCAATAAAAAGGATCACATATGCCTAATTCCTTCCTAAGCGTGCAAAATCTATCTTCACTCAAAGATTTTGTGAATATGTCAGCTAATTATTTCTCAGTACATACATGCTCAATACATATGTTTCCATTTTGCACATGATCTCTAATAAAATGATATCTTATTTCAATGTGTTTGGCTTTAGAGTGCTGAACCGGATTTTTAGTAAGGTTGATGGCACTAGTATTATCACACTTTATAGGAATGTTATCTAGCTTAACTCCATAGTCCTCTAGTTGTTGCTTAAGCCATAGTACTTGAGCATAACAACTGCCGGCAGCTATATATTCAGCTTCAGCTGTCGACAGTGCCACTGAATTCTACTTTTGCTAAACCATGATACTAAGTTATTTCCTAAAAATTGACATGTTCCACTAGTGCTCTTCCTATCTAATTTGCATCCAGCAAAATCAGCATCTGAGTAGGCAAGCAAATCTAGACAGGAGTCTCTCGAGTACCATAATCCTATGTTTGTAGTTCCTCTTAAATATCTAAGGATTCTTTTAACAGCACTTAAATGTGACTCCTTAGGATCTGATTGGTATCTAGCACATATTCCTACACTAAATATGATGTCTGGTCTACTAGCAGTAAGGTAGAGCAAGGATCCAATTAATCCTCTATAAAGCTTAATATCAATACTCTTTCCTTTCTCATCTTTGTCTAGCTTACTAGTAGGATTCATTGGAGTGCCTACTCCCTTGTGATTTTCATTCCCAAACTTCTTTAGTATTTTCTTTGTATACTTAGTTTGATGAATGAAGATACCTTCTTTATTTTGTTTGATTTGTAATCCGAGAAAGAAACTTAGTTCTCCCATCAAACTCATCTCGAATTCTCCGTGCATTAAATCAGCAAACTCTTTGCAAAGATTATCATTTGTGGCACCAAAGATTATGTCATCTACATATATTTGTACCACTAACAGATTTTTGTCCTTTCTTTTGAAAAAAAGTGTTTTATCTACATTTCCTCTACTGAAGTCATTATTTAGTAGAAATTTGCTTAATCGATCATACCAAGCCCTAGGTGCTTGCTTCAATCCATATAATGCCTTATGTAGTCTAAACACATGATTTGGCAATTCATGATTCTCAAAATCAGGAGGTTGCTCTACATATACCTCTTCCTCTATAAAACCGTTTAAGAATGCACTTTTTACATCCATTTGATACAATTTAAAATCCATGAAACATGCAAAAGCTAGAAGTAATCTAATAGCCTCTAATCTAGCTACGGGAGCAAATGTTTCATCAAAATCTATCCCTTCTTCTTGATTGTATCCCTTAGCTACAAGTCTAGCTTTATTTCTTATAACTACCCCATTTTCATCTAATTTATTTCTAAGGATCCATTTTGTTCCAATTACAGAGTTATGCTTTGGTCTCTCAGTTAATGTCCATACATTACTTCTTTTGAATTGATTTAATTCTTCTTGCATAGCATTTATCCAATTGGTATCTTTTTCAGCTTCTTCATAAGTCTTAGGTTTTAACTGTGAAACAAAAGCAAGATAATCATTTAAATTTCTAAGAGAGGATCGAGTTCTTATCCCTTGAGATGGATCACCAATGATTAAGTCTTTAAGGTGTCCATATGCATACCTCCATTCCTTTGGCAAGTCTTGAGATTGTGGTGGCACGCAATCATTTCCCTTATGTTGAATTGGCACGTCATCAAGATTTAACTTTTCAAAGTTAATAATTCCTGCATCATCATCAAGAATATTTTCTTTCCTAGCAGACTCACTATCAGACTCATCAAATATGATATTAACTGACTCTTCGACTACAAGAGTTCTTTTATTGAACACTCTGTATGCCCTGCTAGATGTGGAGTATCCTAAGAAGATACCTTCATCTGACTTGGCATCAAATTTACTTAGATCCTCCTTGCCATTGTTTAAAATGAAACATCTACATCCAAATACTCTAAGATATTTAGTGGTTGGTTTCTTATTCTTCCAAAGTTCATAAGAAGTTTTCTTAGTTATAGGTCGTATTAAAACCCGATTTAGAATATGGCAAGCAGTGCTTATAGCTTCAGCCCAAAAGTACTTTGGAAGATTTGACTCGCACAACATCGTGCGTGCCATTTCTGCCAAGGTCCTATTTTTTCTTTCAACAACCCCATTTTGTTGAGGCGTTCTAGGGGCTGAAAATTGATGTGAGATACCGTTTTCATTACAAAATTCTTCAAAGTGTTGATTTTCAAATTCAGTTCCATGATCACTTCGAATTGCTATTAAGGTGAGCTTCTTTTCATTTATGATATAATTATAATGTTTCAAGAATGCTGAAAAAGCTTCATTCTTATGTGCCAAAAATGAAACCCATGTATATCTTGAAAAATCATCTACTATAACTAGTCCATACTTCTTCCCTCCTAGACTCGCAGTTCTAGTGGGTCCAAATAGATCCATATGTATGAGTTCAAAAGGCCTAGTTATTGATATTATATTTTTTGATTTGAAGGATGATTTTGTTTGTTTTCCTAATGAGCATGGTCCACAAATTTTATCCTTTTCAAAG
Organism: Phoenix dactylifera; assembly: GCF_009389715.1. NCBI lineage: Eukaryota > Viridiplantae > Streptophyta > Magnoliopsida > Arecales > Arecaceae > Phoenix > Phoenix dactylifera. The sequence continues at coordinate 483,903 of NW_024067807.1, forward strand.
ATCAATTTTGGCACATCTTTTATTAATTTCTTCTTGACTAGTTTTGATATTAATTCCATACTAGCATGTCCTAGTCTACGATGCCAAGGCCAACTTGTTTCATTTTTCTTTTCTTCATTAGTAATTAAACATAATCCATTTTTCTTGCCTAATTCATGAAGATCTACCATGTAAATATTTCTTTGCCTTTGTCCTATAAGTACAATGCTATTATCTTTAGGATTTGTGATTATGCATACTGATGCTTCAAATGTGACTTTAAACCCTTTATCACAAAATTGACTTATGCTAAGTAGGTTATGTTTCAAACCATTAACTAATAAGACATTTTCTATGAAGGTAGATGGAGTAATGAAAATTTTACCCTTTCCAATGATATACCCTTTTCCATTGTCTCCATAGGTTACTACTCCACCCTTCTTAGATTCCAAGGTGACAAATTGGTCTACGTCACCGGTCATGTGTCTTGAACAGCCGCTATCTAGATACCATCGTTTATCCACTTTATTAGCTGCAAGACACCCCTGCAATCAAGATCAAGAATGAGCTTTAGGTACCTAAACTATGTTGGGTCCTTTAGGGTTAGTACTTGATGTTCCTTTTGGAACCCAAACTTTTTTGAATTTAAGCTTATGATTATTACTCAATTTGTTTTGGCTGAACTTTCTATAGTTACATTCATATGCTTTATGTCCTAATTTATTGCAGCAATGACAAGTAATATTTTCATTTTTAGCTTTTACAAAAATGTTCTTTAAGTATTTTTGTTTCCTATTTGTTTTATATCCTAATCCAGCCTTATCATATACAGCTTTTTGACTATCAAGAATCATATTTAATTTGGTTGAGCTAAGTGTAAACTTATCTACTAAGGATTTATATTTTTCAGCATCTTCTTTTAAATTGACATTTTCAGCAATTAGATTCTTGGTTTCATTTGTGAGTCTCCTACTTAATGTTTCATAGTTATGAGATAGTTTCAGCTTATCTTTGATAAGAGATTGATTTTCTTCTTTTAGAACTTTATTTTTATTGATTAGTTTTTTGTGTTCTTCCATGAGTTCTAAAAATGCATCATGTAATTCATCAACAGTAAAATCACATTCAAGTTCAGAATTTACCTCATCGTCATTAGCCATATGGCATATTTGGGCCGTCTCTTGATGATCTTCCTCTTCCGAACTTGACTCCTCACTTTCACTCCATTTAGCCATGAAGTTCTTCTTTTTAAGTTTTTTTGCCATCCACTTTAATTCCAGGCAGTCTATTTTATAATGCCCGGGCTTGTTACATTCATAACAAATAGGTGTTTCTTTTTTCTTTTCTTTGTCCTTACCCTTTTCTTTGCTTGAGCTACCTTTGAAGAAGGGTTTCTTTTTATGAAATCTCTTCTTACCTCTCATAAATTTTTTGAATTTTCTTCCAAGCATAGCCATTCCTTCTTCATCAAATTCATCATCATCATCAGATTCTTCCGACTCAGTTTCTTGTTTTGGAGTGGTAGACTTTAGGGCAATGGTCTTTCTTCTCTTGACCTCATCTTCTGAATTTTGCCTCATGGTCAACTCATGGGTCATGAGTGATCCTAGAAGTTTCTCTAATTGCAGTGTATTGAGGTCCTTTGCTTCCTAAATTGCTGTTACCTTGGCCTCCCAAACTCTTGGTAGAGACCTGAGAATTTTTCGCACCAATTCAGAGTTAGTATAAGACTTTCCTAAACTCTTTAGCTCATTTATAATTTCAGTAAAATGAGTAAACATATCAGTTATGGACTCAGTGGATTCCATTTTAAACAATTCATACCTATGTACTAATATATTTATTTTTGACTCCTTAACTTGATTAGTTCCTTCCTGTGTGACCTCAAGTTTATCCCAAATTTCTTTTGCAGAGATGCATGTAGATATTCTATTGAATTCACTTACATCTAATGAACAGTAAAGTACATTAATCGCTTTAGCATTTAATTATGCTAATCTTCTATCACTTTCATTCCAATCCATTTCTGATTTGGGTATGATAGTGCCCTCAATACTAATTGTGGGTGTGTGAGGTCCTCTAGTTATAATATACCACAATTCATAGTCTAGAGCTTGAATGAATATCGTCATCCTACCTTTCCAGTATGTGTAATTTGTGCCATTAAATAGAGGAGGTCTATTTGTGGATTGCCCCTCACTCATAGAACATCCCACTTGGGTTGTCATGATCTTTGACTCTTGATTGTGAGATCAACAAATACTATAGGAGCACCTTGCTCTGATACCACTTGTTGCCCATGGTGACAAGCCAAGAGGGGGGGTGAATTGGTTTCTCTTAATTTTTACTATCTTACTTATGTCAATTGATGAGTTAGTGGAATATAACAAAGCACAATACAAACACACAAGAAGTATAGTGGTTGTTGGGAACCCGCCCATGCCGCTGATATTTCAAAACAAAAATCAGATGGCAGCGGAATCGGCATGCACGGGTTCGACGTTCATCGCATGAACGTTGTTTCTAGACCTTTCGTAATTAGGTAAGAATTAAAACTTTTAAAACTATTAGGAAGATCAAATCTTCATCTTGCGCAGGTAGATGATCACCGCAAATCTGAATTCGTGGTTTTGGAAGAGGGTTCGCTTGAAGCCGTTCAAACGTCCGGCCTCTACGGGTATCCACACGAAGCAGGATCCGATCCAAGCTCTCTATCTCACCGGGGTGCTAGCTCCCTTGCAGAGATAGCTTTTGATGGCTGATCTCCTCTCTTTCAATCAACCCTTGATTGTGCTTGAGAGGAGGAAGAAGAAGGATGAAGATGGGAAGAAGATCAAAAAGCCCCTGCAGCCTTCTTCTTTTTCCATGCGTTGGAGCCAAGGAAGAAGACCAAGAGGAGGGAGACGCCTCCTCTTCTTTTCCCTTTGCTGATGGCGGCTGAACCAAGGAGAGATGGAGAGGGGGTGGCCACGTGATGAAGAGGAGAAAGGTCCATCTAGGGCGCCGGCCCTAGTCCTCCTTTAATAAGGATGAAGGGCTCCTACAAGTTAGGAGCCCTTGACTACTTTCCAAGAGGGGGCGCCGGCCACCCTTCTCTCTTCATGTCGCACCAACTAAGTGAAGAGGGGCTGATGCCCCTCTTACTTGGTCAACCCAATCCTCTTCCAAAAAGGATTAGGTGCCTCTCTCATGGTTTAATCCTAATCTAATTAGGATTAGCCAAATTTGGGTTCAATCTACGCTAGTCCTAATCCAATTAGGACTTGAATGAATCATGACTTAATTGAACTCTTCAATCCTAATCCAATTAGGAGTCATGTTGATTCATTAGATTAATAATTAATTTAGACTTAAGGAATCCTAATCCAATTAGGATTTGTTTAATTTTAGTCCTAATCCAATTAGGACTTTATTTGAATTCGAAGTCCTAATCCAATTAGGATTTCTAGGAATCCTACTCCAAGTAGGAATCTAATTTTAATTCAAAGTTCCTAATCTCATTAGGATTGTAGGAATCCTATTCCAAGTAGGAATCCCAGTCCTACTCCAACTAGGATTTCCAGTCCTAATCCAATTAGGACTCTAGGAATCCTACCCAAAGTAGGATTCTTATTTCAAGTCCAATTAATTAATTCCCTTTCCTTCTTCAACTTCTTATCAATCAAATTGATTACTTGTGATTCCTAATCACGATTTCAACCATCGGATCGGTCAATACTTCTAGTGTGTGTGACCCCATAGGTTCTACTCTGACTGGTAGTGAGATATATTGTGATCTCTATCTCAATATCATTGAAAACTCCTTTCAATGGGTTGGAACGATTCCAACTCAACTCATTAGGGTTTATCGATCATCAAGATAATCCCTATGAGTCCCACCATCCACCAGTGACACCTAGCAGCATGTAGTGGCTACCCAGTAGAATAGAAAGATGAACCTCTAGGTGCAGTTAACATGTGATACAGTCCTACTATCGTGGATTCCTACAGGACGGAGGTCATGGACAACTCGTCAAACCCCATCGTCTGTCATATGTCAAGATTTATTCGACTTGAGTTCGCTAATGGAAAACTCTTTTTCCACTTTATATTACTGCCCTGGCCAAGGTCTTAGAACTCAGTCTAACAAATCACATAGGATCACTCCTCTTCTATCAAGGTCGATAGATTCCTTATAGGTGCATACCCTACTCCTACAGTGAACTTACTGCAGCCAATCTACACTGTATGGACCCATATGGCTAGAGACCATGTATGTGTGCAGTCAAACTACAATAACCTCACTGTGAGTAGCCGAAGCACCGCAGGTCAAAGGACCAGTCACACTACTGCAACATCAAGCAAGTCACTGACGAGTGGATAGACATCCAAGTGACTTCTTGTCTTGGTCACGCTCAGTACCCTTGTTCTCTAACAAGCACCTGCACTATCACTTCAGTGTCCCTACACTGTGGACTCAAGTCTCGTCCATCCAGAAGGAGAGTGATCTGTGCACTGATCGGATCGATCACCGTCCTCGTGATGATTCATTGATCAGGAGCATTTAGAAATTAATCACCAATGATACATGGCTCAAATTCTCAACTCTTGAGAATATGTATCATCATCTTATTAATTTCTTGGACGATTCATAGACACATAAACAATATGAATGAAAGGATGCCTTTTATTTATTCAATAATAAATAGTCAAGTACAAAATTATGTCCCTAGAATCAACAATGTGTCAGCCAAATTGGCTTCTAGGGCATACATCTAACAATCTCCCACTTGCACTAAAGCCAATTGGTCATATATCTTAGGCCCATCTTCTCAAGGTGGGCTTCAGTCTTTTGCTGACTCAACTGCTTAGTGAACGGGTCTGCCACGTTATCCGCGGAGTCTACTCTCTGCATCTCTACATATTTCTTCTCCACATAGTCGCGTATGAGGTGAAAGTGCCGCTCTATATGCTTAGACTTCTGATGAGACCTTGGCTCCTTAGCAAGGGCTATGGCGCCATTATTATCGCAGTAGAGTGTTATGGCATCTGATGTCATCACATCCAACTCTGCAATGAATTTCTTGAACCAGAAGCCTTCTTTAGCAGCTTCAGAGGCGGCGATGTATTCCGCTTCCATAGTAGAATCAGCAATGATCGGTTGTTTAGAACTCTTCCAATTCACCGCACCACCATTGCACAAGAACACGTATCCAGATGTTGACTTCCTGTCATCGACATCAATCATGAAGTCTGAATCTGTGTACCCTTCTACCTTTAACTCTGATGATCCTCCAAAAACCAAGAATAAATCGTTAGTTCTTCTCAAGTACTTAAGAATATTCTTCACAGCTGTCCAGTGTTCTTCACCTGGATTCGACTGATATCTGCTTGTGACACTCACAGCAAGAGCTATATCAGGTCGTGTACATAGCATGGCATACATGAGGCTTCCTATTGCCGATGCATAAGGAATCTTGCTCATGCGTTGAATCTCTTCAGATGTGTTGGGGCACATCTTCTTGGAGAGATGAATTCCATGCCTTAGGGGTAAGAGACCCCTCTTGGAGTTTTCCATGCTGAACCTCTTCAGCACCTCCTCTATGTACATCTTCTGTGAAAGGCCAACCATCCTTTTAGATCTATCTCTATAGACCTTTATTCCCAAAATATAGGATGCTTCCCCAAGGTCTTTCATGGAGAATTCTTTTGATAACCAGACCTTGACCGAGGTTAGCATGGGAATATCATTCCCAATCAGGAGAATGTCATCTACGTACAGTACGAGAAAAACTACAGCACTCCCACTAACCTTTTTGTAAACACATGGTTCCTCTTCGTTTTTGATGAAATCAAACGTTTTGATTGCGTCATCGAAACGAGTGTTCCAACTCCGAGATGCTTGCTTTAGTCCATAGATGGACCTTTGCAGCTTGCAGACCTTGTGATCTCCATCACTGGAAGTGAAACCCAAAGGCTGTTCCATATAGATATCTTCATCAAGATATCCATTCAGGAAAGCAGTTTTCACATCCATCTGCCAGATTTCATAATCATGAAATGCTGCAATGGCAAGCAATGTTCGGATGGATTTTAGCATGGCTACAGGTGAAAAGGTCTCCTGATAGTCAATGCCTTCGCGCTGACTATACCCTTTCGCCACAAGCCTTGCCTTATAGGTCTCTACCTCTCCATCCGAACCTATCTTCCTTTTGTAGATCCATTTGCATCCAATAGGTACAATACCTTCTGGTGGGTCTACTAAGGTCCAGACTTGGTTGGAACGCATAGAGTCTAACTCTGACTTCATTGCTTCCAGCCATTTCTCGGAATCGATATCAGATATCGCCTCGTTGTAGGTTTTGGGATCCTGTATGTGATCCCTATCTCCCACTAGGAACATTTCCTCGGTATCCTCTTCTAGTATACCTAAGTATCTATCGGGAGGATGGGAGACCCTACTAGATCTACGAGGTGGTCGAGGGACATTGTGTACTGGCTCTTTATGAATGGGTTCTATAGGATCCATGACTCGTTGCTTTTCAGAGACTTTCTCTTCAAGCTCAATTTTCCTCCCACTGCCTCTATCAAGGATAAACTGATTTTCCAAGAAGATGGCATGACGGCTCACAAATACATTGTGATCCTCTGAGATGTAGAAATTGTATCCTAATGACTCTTTAGGATATCCTATAAAACGAGCACTTATGGTCCTAGTCTCTAACTTGTCCGCCTGTAGTCGCTTGACGTGGGCCGGACATCCCCAAATCTTGAGATGACCCAGACTTGGTTTCTTACCATGCCATATCTCATACGGTGTGGTAGGAACGGATTTAGAGGGAACTCTATTCAATAAATAAATCGCTGTGAGTAAGGCATCTCCCCAAAGGAACATAGGTAAATCAGTGAAGCTCATCATGGACCTGACCATATCCAATAGGGTCCGATTCCTCCTCTCTGACACCCCGTTGAGTTGAGGTGTACCCGGAGGTGTCCATTGTGAGACTATGCCGTTTTCTTTGAGATAGTCCCGGAATTCCCTACTAAGGTATTCTCCTCCTCGATCTGATCGAAGAGCCTTAAGAGGTTTTCCAGTTTGTTTTTCTACTTCATTCTTGAACTCTTTGAACTTTTCAAAAGACTCAGACTTGTGTCTCATAAGATACACATACCCATACCGTGAGTAATCATCGGTAAAGGTAATGAAGTAAGAATAACATCCCCTGGCTAGCACATCGAATGGGCCACATACATCTGTATGTACTAGGGCAAGTAATTCAGTGGTCCTCTCCCCATGTCCTACAAAGGGCAGTCTTGCCATTTTTTCTTGAAGACAGGACTCGCAAACTGGATATGACTCGGAAGTCAATGAGCCTAAAAGCCCATCTTTATCCATTTTGTTCATTCTGTCCTCTCCAATATGGCCAAGCCTAAGGTGCCACAAATATCTTTGGTTTATCTCATCTTTGGATCTTTTGGATCCTTTGGCACTCACATCTTGCTCGGTAACATTCACAGATACATCCATATGTAAATGATAGAGACTGTCAATCATGAAACCACGTGCGACTATTTTATTTCTCAAATAAATAGAACAGCAGTCTTTGTCAAATGTAAAAACATGACCTTCCTGTGCTAGACATGAAACAGAAATCAAATTTCTGCTAGCAACAGGTACATAATAGCAGTCTCTAAGTATTAAACTAAATCCAGACGGTAGTCGCAGATGGTAGGTGCCCACAGCCACAGCAGCAACTTTTGCCCCGTTGCCAATCCGAAGGGTTACCGCACCTTCCGCCAGCCTTCTACTTTCCTTTAGACCCTGCATGGTTGTGCACAAATGAGCACTAGAACCAGAATCTATAATCCAACTAGAAGTAGAAGAAACCGTTAGATTAGTTTCAATTATGAGCAAGTCTATACCTTCTGAAGGTATGTTTCTTGTTCTTTAGGCTCTCGAGGTATGAAGGACAGTTTCTCTTCCAGTGGCCTTCGACATTGCAGTGGAAACATTTTCCTTTGTCGTTAGCCTTTTTCTTTTGAACTTCCTTCTTTTGCTTCTTGTCTTTCTTCTGCTTCTTAGCAGGCTTCTTTTTCTTCCAAGCAGACTTTCTCTTGGAACCAGAAGTCAACTCAGCAGCAAGGACATTGCCCCTTGAACCTTTCAAGGCTCCCTCAGCAGTTACCAACATATTTATTAGTTCAGTCTTAGTGCATTCAATCTTATTCATATGGTAGTTTACTATAAACTGTCCAAATGAATTAGGAAGGGATTGAAGGATCAGATCAACTTGCAATTCCTTGTGCATGTTCATACCGAGCTTCTCAAGCTCCTCTAGGTCCTTGATCATAGTCAAACCGTGATCATGGACGGACTGCCCATCGCGCATCTTTGATTTGAAGAGCCTCTTGGACACTTCAAAACGAGCTGTGCGACTCTGCTCACCATACAACTCTTGCAGGTGTGCCAGTATGTCCCTAGCAGTCTTTATATTTTCATGCTGGCATTGGAGTTCATTAGACATGGATGCCATCATATAGCATTTTACTCTAATGTCATCATCCAACCACTTTTTATGCATTTCACGCTGAACATCAGTAGGACGTGCTGGTAGTGTGGGGATATCTGAATCGAGTATGTAGCCTATCTTCTCACAGTCCAAAACTATTTTGAGATTTCTAAGCCAGTCTTTGTAATTGGTTCCGGTCAGTCGGTTGGTCTCAAGAATACGGGTCAAAGGGTTTGAAGCCGACATTGTATCTGCAGAGAGTAAAGAATCTAGTTAGACTTTTGTACTTGATCCTAATCTATTCTAAGGTCTTTTAGAACAAATGTAACTCCCACTATTTTCTCGAATCCCTTACACTCCCCTGGTAGAAAAACGGAAATCCTACACGACTAGGGTTTCTAGTGGGTACTGCGGTTCCACCGATTTACATGCCACCTCACCTAACAGTTATTGATGACACATAGATTGATGAATGTACAACTCTTGTACAATGCTTCTCAAGCATGTTGCAGTGCTTCTTGGTCTCTAAGCCATGAAGACCTCACCTAACAGTTATTGGTCCCATTTCTTAGTTAAGTCAGACCCACCGTATAACCGTAGGAATAAAGTCTGTTGTCGGCGCCCCGCACCGGAACCCACTCACACCAGCGCCGCCACCGACGTCGGACAAGCAAGAGAGATACAAACGGATAAGCACTCTCTCGCTCCCTCGACTCCGGACTCAAGGATCACCTCTTCGCTCCGCCTACGAAGGGCAAAAGATTACCCCGTGGTATCAGTAGGATAAAACACTTGAGCACCGCAACGGATTATCAAAGATCAAAGGAAGAAGAAGGAAGAAAATAGCAAAGCAAACACAAAAAGTAACGAGGTTCGGCTACAAATAGCCTACGTCCTCCACCGCTCCAAATCTCAATAAGGATGAACTGATTACAGAGATAGCACACACCCGAACGATCACAAGCGATCGATCTACAAGAGATTCACACAGAATTCCCTTTGTACAAGAAGTAGGATCCCAATCCTCTTCTTCTCTAGAACCCTAGCCTCACAAACAAGAGTCTCTCTCAAATATACGGCCAATAATCTTACCCTAGGGCTCTCATGAGTCCTATATATAGTCTCAAGACCTTCAGATGATCATAGCCGTCGAAACGCCACCAAAAACACCAAAAGAAAATCGTCCGTACGATTTTTCGCGAGCCCGAGTCGACTCGGCTGAAGTCCGAGTCGACTCTGGCACGTCTGAACAACTTTCAGTTTAACTGGCACGATCTCGAGTCGACTCCACTGTATCTCGAGTCGACTCGACGATGCTCCGAGTCGACTCGACTGTAGTTCGAGTCGACTCTGACAGTCCAGACAGAAACATGGTTTTTTTGCGGCTTTCTCCTCTCGGGTCGACTCGACAGACCTCGAGTCGACTCGACTGTTCCCGAGTCGACTCGACTGAAGCTCGAGTCGACTCCGACAGTCCGCCAGACAGAAAACTATGCAGAATTGATTTTCCTTCAATTCTCTTCATCACCAAAAGTCTCCACATACCCCAACAATCTCCCACTTGGAGACCTTGGGTATATCCTCTTGTTACTTGGCTCTCCTCTGTGCTCCCACTGAAACTAAATCATCCTAGTGAAATAGGTACGATGCCTCCTCAACGTCTTCAAGCATGAAGACCAGCAGAAGCTGAACAACTCCTCAGCTTCTCCACCGTGACGACCTTCGTCAACATATCTGCAGGATTCTGACTTGTATGAATCTTCTCCAACTTGACGAGTCCCTGCTCGAGCAATGACCTCACGAAGTGGTACCGTATGTCAATATGCTTCGTCCTTGAATGGAAAGCTGAATTCTTTGCCAGATGAATTGCACTTTGACTATCTGAATATAACATGCAATCCTTCTGTTCCTTCCCAAGCTCCTTCATCAAGACTTGAAGCCATATTAGTTCCTTGCACGCCTCTGTGGCTGCCACATACTCCGCCTCCGTAGTCGATAATGCAACAACTGGTTGCAACCTGGAAATCCAACTGACGGCTCCACTGCCCAAGGTGAACAAGTACCCTGTCGTGCTTCTCCTGCCGTCCAAGTCCCCTGCCATGTCTGAGTCCACATAGCCCTGTAACCGGATCTCAGAACCTTCATAGCACAATGACATGTGCTCAGTGCCTTTCAGATACCTCAGTATCCATTTGACTGCGCGCCAATGCTCCAAGCCTGGGCAGCTCATGAAGCGACTCACAACTCCCACTGCTTGAGCAATGTCTGGTCTCGTACACACCATAGCGTACATCAAGCTCCCCACTGCCGATGCATACGGGATTTTTGACATATTGAGCTCCTCCACCCGCGTCTTCGGACTTTGCCCTTTTGAGAGCTTAAAATGGGCACCCAGCGGTGTGCCAACAGGTTTGGCACCCTCCATGCAGAATCTCCTGAGTACTCGGCTGATGTACTCCGCCTGAGATAGTCTGAGGATATGTTTAGACCTATCTCTACTGATCCGCATCCCAAGGATCTGTTTTGCTGCTCCTAGATCCTTCATTGCAAATTTTCTTGACAGCTTCAGCTTCAATTTTGCAATCTCATGCATGCTAGCTCCTGCAACTAACATGTCATCAACATACAATAGCAAGATAATGTAAGATGTACTGAAGTCCCGGAAGTAGCAACAGTGATCCTCCTGACATCTCCTGTATCCTATCTCAAGCATGTAACTATCGAACTTGAGATACCATTGTCTGGGTGCCTGTTTCAAACCATAGAGGCTTTTCTTTAGTTTGCAGACTAAGTCACCCGTGCCAGCTGCAATGTATCCCTCCGGCTGCTGCATATATATCTCCTCATCGAGATCTCCGTGGAGAAAGGCCGTTTTCACATCAAGCTGCTCTAAGTGAAGATCCTCTACTGCCACCATGCTCAGCACCGCTCGAATAGTACTCATCTTGACTATAGGAGAAAAGATCTCTGTGAAGTCGATACCTGCTCTCTGCTGAAATCCTTTTACAACCAGCCTGGCCTTGTATCGCTTCTTCCCGCCTTGCTCTTCCTTCAGCCTGTAAACCTATTTGTTTGACAGTGCTTTCTTCCCCTTGGGCAGATCCACCAAATCCCACGTTTGATTCTGCTCCAATGACTTCATCTCATCATCCATGGCCAACTCCCACTCCTTCCTGGTATCAACCTCCAATGCCTCCGTGAAGCATTCAGGTTCGCCATTATCTGTGAGCAGCAAATAACTAAGAGTCCCATCATACCTTTGAGGAGGCTTCCCATGAGTACTACGAGTGGACCTTCTTAGTTGTGGAGGGGGTGCCAATGCTTCAGGTTCTTGCTCTGACTGAGTTTTCTGACCAGAATTTGTAGACTCCTCTTCAGGATCCACAAAACACGGCTCAACAGGTTTTGTTTCTGATTCAGTGCTCTGCTGCATTTTCTCATTGAATACCACATCATTACTACGAATGATCTTCTTGTGTTCGGGATCCCAAAGCCGGTACCCAAACTGTTGACCTCCGTATCCAACGAAAATACACTTCTTTGATTTGGCGTCTAGTTTGCTTCTTTGACTGGAATCAACATGGACATAACTGGTACAACCGAATACTCGTAAGTGTGCCAAATCAATCTTCTTCGCTGTCCATGCTTCCTCAGGAATCCCAAATTCAAGTTTCTTTGATGGCCCTCTGTTGATCAAGTAGGCAGCAGTGTTAACTGCTTCCGCCCAAAACTGCTGTGGCAATCCAGCATGTATCCTCATACTCCTGGCACGCTCATTAATTGTTCTGTTCATCCTTTCAGCAACTCCATTTTGTTGTGGTGTTCCTGGAACTGTCCTTTGCCTGACGATCCCAGCATCTGCACAGTAGTCCTCAAACTCCCTGCTACAATACTCACCACCGTTGTCCGATCTCAGGCATTTCAACCTCTTTCCTGTCTCGAGTTCTACCATCACCTGCCATCTCCTGAAGACCCCAAATACCTCTGACTTGTGCTTCAAGAAGAACACCCAAAGCTTCCTGGTAGCATCATCAATAAAAGTAACATAGTACTGAGATCCACCAATGGAAGAAACTGGTGCAGGCCCCCACACGTCCGTGTGCACGAGATCTAGCTTTTCTTGCTTCCGAGGTTTACCTTCTTTGTTGAATGAAACACGCTTCTGCTTTCCGAGAACACAATCCTCACAGAAGTCCATCTCAACACTCCTGAGACCCTGCAGCTTTCCCAACTGGTGCATCACCTCCAGTCCCTGATAACTCATGTGCCCAAGTCTACAATGCCATAACTTGGTGTCCACATCTGCTGCAACAACTCCAATAGAGTTCTCCGTGCCGTTGGTGACATAAAGTGTCCCAACCTTCTTGCCACTAGCCACCGTCAACGAACCTCTGGATATCTTCCACTGATCAGCTGTGAAAGTAGCCTTGTACCCCTGGCTCGCCAACTGTCCAACAGAAATCAGATTCCTCTGCAGTTGAGGTACGTGCCGTACGTCCTCAAGCTCAAGTGAAGATCCAGAAACCAACTTCACTTCCGCGCTTCCCCTTCCTTGTATGGTGCAAGGCTCTCCATCCCCTAGGTAGACTTTGCCAAAGTCTCCCTTCTCATATCCTTCAAGAAGCTTCCGTTGGGATGTAGCATGGAAAGACGCGCCCGAGTCTATCACCCAAGACTCGTCACAGGTAGACAAAGATAGAACGAGGGCATCCATATCACCGTCTTCAGCAAGATTTGCCAGATCCTTGCTGACTCCTTCGGTGTGGTCGCCTTGCTTCCCTTTAGGAGATTTGCAATCCCTCCTAAAGTGCCCCGTCTTCCCGCAGTTCCAGCACTTCGCTCCCTTGTTCTGAGGTGCTCGAGACCTGCTGGATCTCGACTTCGAGTCGCTTCGAAATCGACCGTCCTTCTTTTGTCTTCCCCGGTCAGAGGTGTTTAGTGCACTTCCAGACGACTCCGTAGCTCCAGAAGATTTCCTTCTTGCTTCTTCACTCAGAAGCACTCCCACAACGTCATCAAAAATCAACTTCCCCGTTGCCGAAGAGTTGCTCACCGCCATCACCAGGCCCTCCCAGCTATCAGGCAATCCGGAGAGGATTAGCAATGCCCGAATCTCATCGTCAAAACTAATCTCCACTGACTCCAACTGGGCCGTGAGTCCATTGAACTCGTTGAGGTATTCTGCTATGCTGCCGCCATTTTTCATACGAAGATTAAACAACCTCTTCATGAGAAATACCTTGTTTGATGCTGAGGGTTTCTCGTACATCCGCGACAATGTTGCCATCAACTCCATCGTCGTCTTCTCGTTTTTGATGTTGAATGCCACTTGGGATGCAAGTGACAATCTGATGGTGTCGAGCGTCTTCCGATCGAGGACCTCCCAGTCTTCATCGGACATCTTCTCTGGTTTCTTTGCTCTACCTCCAAGAGGTAAATAGAGATCCTTCTGGTAAAGGTAATCTTCTATTTGCATCTTCCAAAACCCGAAGTTCGTGCCATTGAACTTCTCAATTCGCAACTTTCCTTCATCCGCCATTGCAGAATAACCAATAGCTCTGATACCAATTGTTGTCGGCGCCCCGCACCGGAACCCACTCACACCAGCGCCGCCACCGACGTCGGACAAGCAAGAGAGATACAAACGGATAAGCACTCTCTCGCTCCCTCGACTCCGGACTCAAGGATCACCTCTTCGCTCCGCCTACGAAGGGCAAAAGATTACCCCGTGGTATCAGTAGGATAAAACACTTGAGCACCGCAACGGATTATCAAAGATCAAAGGAAGAAGAAGGAAGAAAATAGCAAAGCAAACACAAAAAGTAACGAGGTTCGGCTACAAATAGCCTACGTCCTCCACCGCTCCAAATCTCAATAAGGATGAACTGATTACAGAGATAGCACACACCCGAACGATCACAAGCGATCGATCTACAAGAGATTCACACAGAATTCTCTTTGTACAAGAAGTAGGATCCCAATCCTCTTCTTCTCTAGAATCCTAGCCTCACAAACAAGAGTCTCTCTCAAATATACGGCCAATAATCTTACCCTAGGGCTCTCATGAGTCCTATATATAGTCTCAAGACCTTCAGATGATCATAGCCGTCGAAACGCCACCAAAAACACCAAAAGAAAATCGTCCGTACGATTTTTCGCGAGCCCGAGTCGACTCGGCTGAAGTCCGAGTCGACTCTGGCACGTCTGAACAACTTCCAGTTTAACTGGCACGATCTCGAGTCGACTCCACTGTATCTCGAGTCGACTCGACGATGCTCCGAGTCGACTCGACTGTAGTTCGAGTCGACTCTGACAGTCCAGACAGAAACATGGTTTTTTTGCGGCTTTCTCCTCTCGGGTCGACTCGACAGACCTCGAGTCGACTCGACTGTTCCCGAGTCGACTCGACTGAAGCTCGAGTCGACTCCGACAGTCCGCCAGACAGAAAACTATGCAGAATTGATTTTTCTTCAATTCTCTTCATCACCAAAGGTCTCCACATACCCCAACAAAGTCGTCATTGGGTTCTCACCTAACAGTTATTGGTGCCCAACCCCACCTTTACCCTACAACATCTCATGTCTATAGAGAGGTCCAGCCCCCCGATGCAACTTGACCACTGTGTCCAGCCGAGACAAATCAACATCAGAAAGGCCTTAGCAGCTCTACTACAGTGGAAGACCTATTGACTTAATATTGGTTAATCAGGTCTTAGTGTTTGCAACTTGAGCCCTTCATAAGAGGTAATCGAACAATTGGCCAGGTAAGCAGGTGGGAGGCTCCCCTTACTCAGAGAGTAAGGTCCTAATTAAGTAACCACCTTTCATGCTTTCCTAGACACCAATTAGATCAATTAATCTAATATGACTTGCTCATGTCGGTTCACTCTCGACTTGATTGAGGAGGTTTTGATTTAGGTCTCAATTGGGTTTGCTACATCACATGTAAACCTATCTACCCGACTCGCATTCACATCTCATGCAAACGGTACATCACAGGCAGTTATAATCGCAGCATCAAATAAAGTTAAACTTTAAATAGGTGATGATCATGGATTCTAATTAGGTCGTATTACAAGCACATGCACATCAATCGATCAAGTGGTCTTCAACTCTTGAATTGGTTCTAAGCCACCTTGATTCGATCCTTGATCAACTCTTGATCCCATCGCCATCAACCGCTTAGATCACCTTTCATCTCATGCCTTTGCTTCAACTTGATCGTTGATGTACATCACATCACAGAAATACAACCAGATGTAAAATAAAAATAAAAATAAATTACATCTCCTTTTAGGAGGCATGCAGGCCTCTCAAAACATCAAATAAGATGCATGCAAGCATCTGAAAAATTACATGACATCGCAGATCACATCGCAGGTCATTACATTTGATACCAAAAGGGGTTGAATCCTATGATCATCACCGTATGCAACAATTATAATTTTCAGATCTGAAAACTAACTGATTGTATCATGACATAGGTCGCTGATCATGCTAATCATGATTCTAAACTTTGTAATCCCATTAACAATGCATTTAGAATCATCTTTTTATCACATAAAAATCAGCATGCAAAAAACAGCACCCCTGAAAAATCTGCATGCAGAATTTTTCAGCATGCATGATCATTCAATTTTCAGATCTAATATGCCTTTAGATATTTAATTCTTACCTTAATCTACGAAGCCTAGGCTCTGATACCACTGTTGGGAACCCGCCCATGCCGCTGATATTTCAAAACAAAAATCAGATGGCTGCGGAATCGGCATGCACGGGTTCGACGTTCATCGCATGAACGTTGTTTCTAGACCTTTCGTAATTAGGTAAGAATTAAAACTTTTAAAACTATTAGGAAGATCAAATCTTCACCTTGCGCGGGTAGATGATCACCGCAAATCTGAATTCGTGGTTTTGGAAGAGGGTTCGCTTGAAGCCGTTCAAACGTCCGGCCTCTACGGGTATCCACACGAAGCAGGATCCGATCCAAGCTCTCTATCTCACCGGGGTGCTAGCTCCCTTGCAGAGATAGCTTTTGATGGCTGATCTCCTCTCTTTCAATCAACCCTTGATTGTGCTTGAGAGGAGGAAGAAGAAGGATGAAGATGGGAAGAAGATCAAAAAGCCCCTGCAGCCTTCTTCTTTTTCCATGCGTTGGAGCCAAGGAAGAAGACCAAGAGGAGGGAGACGCCTCCTCTTCTTTTCCCTTTGCTGATGGCGGCTGAACCAAGGAGAGATGGAGAGGCGGTGGCCACGTGATGAAGAGGAGAAAGGTCCATCTAGGGCGCCGGCCCTAGTCCTCCTTTAATAAGGATGAAGGGCTCCTACAAGTTAGGAGCCCTTGACTACTTTCCAAGAGGGGGCGCCGGCCCCCCTTCTCTCTTCATGTCGCACCAACTAAGTGAAGAGGGGCTGATGCCCCTCTTACTTGGTCAACCCAATCCTCTTCCAAAAAGGATTAGGTGCCTCTCTCATGGTTTAATCCTAATCTAATTAGGATTAGCCAAATTTGGGTTCAATCTACGCTAGTCCTAATCCAATTAGGACTTGAATGAATCATGACTTAATTGAACTCTTCAATCCTAATCCAATTAGGAGTCATGTTGATTCATTAGATTAATAATTAATTTAGACTTAAGGAATCCTAATCCAATTAGGATTTGTTTAATTTTAGTCCTAATCCAATTAGGACTTTATTTGAATTCGAAGTCCTAATCCAATTAGGATTTCTAGGAATCCTACTCCAAGTAGGAATCCAATTTTAATTCAAAGTTCCTAATCTCATTAGGATTGTAGGAATCCTATTCCAAGTAGGAATCCCAGTCCTACTCCAACTAGGATTCCCAGTCCTAATCCAATTAGGACTCTAGGAATCCTACCCAAAGTAGGATTCTTATTTCAAGTCCAATTAATTAATTCCCTTTCCTTCTTCAACTTCTTATCAATCAAATTGATTAATTGTGATTCCTAATCACGATTTCAACCATCGGATCGGTCAATACTTCTAGTGTGTGTGACCCCATAGGTTCTACTCTGACTGGTAGTGAGATATATTGTGATCTCTATCTCAATATCATTGAAAACTCCTTTCAATGGGTTGGAACGATTCCAACTCAACTCATTAGGGTTTATCGATCATCAAGATAATCCCTATGAGTCCCACCATCCACCAGTGACACCTAGCAGCATGTAGTGGCTACCCAGTAGAATAGAAAGATGAACCTCTAGGTGCAGTTAACATGTGATACAGTCCTACTATCGTGGATCCCTACAGGACGGAGATCATGGACAACTCGTCAAACCCCATCGTCTGTCATATGTCAAGATTTATTCGACTTGAGTTCGCTAATGGAAAACTCTTTTTTCACTTTATATTACTGCCCTAGCCAAGGTCTTAGAACTCAGTCTAACAAATCACATAGGATCACTCCTCTTCTATCAAGGTCGATAGATTCCTTATAGGTGCATACCCTACTCCTACAGTGAACTTACTGCAGCCAATCTACACTGCATGGACCCATATGGCTAGAGACCATGTATGTGTGCAGTCAAACTACAATAACCTCACTGTGAGTAGCCGAAGAACCGCAGGTCAAAGGACCAGTCACACTACTGCAACATCAAGCAAGTCACTGACGAGTGGATAGACATCCAAGTGACTTCTTGTCTTGGTCACGCTCAGTATCCTTGTTCTCTAACAAGCACCTGCACTATCACTTCAGTGTCCCTACACTATGGACTCAAGTCTCGTCCATCCAGAAGGAGAGTGATCTGTGCACTGATCGGATCGATCACCGTCCTCGTGATGATCCATTGATCAGGAGCATTTAGAAATTAATCACCAATGATACATGGCTCAAATTCTCAACTCTTGAGAATATGTATCATCATCTTATTAATTTCTTGGACGATTCATAGACACATAAACAATATGAATGAAAGGATGCCTTTTATTTATTCAATAATAAATAGTCAAGTACAAAATTATGTCCCTAGAATCAACAATGTGTCAGCCAAATTGGCTTCTAGGGCATACATCTAACAGTGGTTCGGTGTTCTCCTAAGCACCTACGTCCACTCCCCAAGCGACCCCTTGGAAATTCACTATAATTCCGCGGATTACAGTTGGATTGTTTTCCGGGCTCACAATCCAAAAACCTTTACACTTTGGTTTTCCGGGATCACCAAAAACCTATGTTGGTTTTACGGGCTCACCAACGAACCTATGTTGGTTTTGCGGGCTCACCAACGAACCTTTACAATTGGTTTTACGGGTTCACCAATAAACCTACACCGTTGGTTTTGCGAGCTTACTAACAAACCTTTACAAGATGATTAATAAAAGAAGTAAGAAGATTTAAGCTCCTAGATGAGCAAATATAACAATTATAATCTACAAAGAAGAGTTTAGAGAATGGTTATCGCTTGATGAGACTTCTCTCTTCTTTGTCAAGAATGCTTCACTCTTCAAGGGTGGATGGAGCTCTTAATGACTCTTGGAATCTGCTCAACCACTTTCTTTTTACTCTTGAATGAAACACTTGGATGAAGAAGATTAGGGCACTTGTCTTTCTTGTGTAATCTTTGATATTTTGCAAAAGGATCTTTTCTCTGATGAATAGTGCCACTTTAAATAGTTTCCTTCATTCATTAGACAAGCCCCAATGGTTAGAATTCAAAAACTAGCCGTTACTCACTGTTGGAAGGTCAAAAAGTACTTCTGCAGAACTAGCCGTTATGCTTCTGCCCGTGCTTGGGTCGACTCAACTTTTACTGGGGTCGACCCAACTTTCACTTGGGTCGACTCAACCTTTTCTTGGGTCGACCCTCTCAGAACCACAGAACCTTACATTTCAGCCTTCCTTCACTTGGATCGACTCAACATCTTTTTGGGTCGACTCAAGGTTCAGTTGGGTCGACTCAACTTTCACTTGGGTCGACCCTCTCAGGGTTTCTAGAGAACCTATTTTTGAATGTCATTGCCTTTGGGTCGACCCTCTCAGTGTTTGGGTCAACTCAAGTTTGGGTCGACTCAACTTCCTCTTGGGTCGACCCTCTCAGTGTTTCCAGAGAACTGTTTTCTTGAGGTTTGGGTCGACTCATTCTTTACTTGGGTCGACCCAACTACTGTTCATCCGTGCCATTTTTGCAGAAGTGTGCCAGATGCTTTCTTGATGTGCCGGGGTCGACCCAATCAACCTTGGGGTCGACTCAATCCACACTTTGCTGCAACTTAAGGTTAGATTCATCCATATAAACAATGAAATGCATCTTTATCTTATTATACGAATGTACTGAGAGTAACAGACTTATAAATGATGTATCGAATTAACTTGTAACATACTCTTGATTATTGTATTAATCATCAAAATACCACTATCATCCTCAACCTCTGTCCTCACTGTTCTTTAATTTCTTTTGAAGCAAAGTCTCTAGCATCTGTATTGCAAAGGTATAGCAAAACTAGGGAATTCATTCCTTGCCCAGATGTGAAGCAATGAATTCACAATCCTTTTATCTTTCTCTATGTAGTGTTATATATACAGAAAGGAGGTGGAAGGAGGTCTCTGGTACTATAGTGCTTGCTTGTTATACGAGAATTAGGACTATGAGTGACATGGGTAAGGCTCAGGGTCCTATTATGGGCGTTGGGTTCAAGGACAGGGCGGTTAACATCGAAACTAATGTCAACAATTGTAAGGGCAAGGGTCGTACTATAGGCTTCGAGTTAAACGACTAGAGGGGTCCCAGACCATCATTGTACGACTAGAGGCTTCGAGCTAGTATTAGTCCTGGGCCAACGTTGTACAACCAAGGGTTCCAAGTCGATATTGTGTTGCTAGGGATCCTGGGTCACTGTTATGCTACTGTAGGAGTCCTGAATCAGCGTTATGTGACTGTTGCCCAAGGTGACAAGCCAAGAGGGGGGGTGTTGCCCAAGGTGACAAGCCAAGAGGGGGTGAGGGGGTGAATTGGTTTCTTTTAATTTTAACTATCTTACTTGTGTTAAATGATGCGTTAGTGAACTTAAACAAATCGCAATGCAAACAACAAGAAGTATAGTGGTTCAGTGCTCTCCTTAGCACCTACGTCCACTCCCCAAGCGACTCCTTGGGAATTCACTATAATCCCGCGGATTACAGTTGGATTGTTTTCCGGGCTCACAATCCAAAAACCTTTATACTTTGGTTTTTCGGGTTCACCAAAAACCTATGTTGGTTTGCGGGCTCACCAACGAACCTATGTTGGTTTTACGGGCTCACCAACGAACCTTTACAATTGGTTTTCCGGGTTCACCAATCAACCTATTCCGTTGGTTTTGCGGGCTAACCAACCAACCTTTACAAGTAGTTTAACAAATAAAGGAAGAAGATTTAAACTCCTAGATGAGCAAATATCACAATATAATCTACAAAGAAGAGTTTAGAGAATAGTTATCGCTTGATATGACTTCTCTCTTCTTTGTCAAGGATGCTTCACTCTTCACGGGTGGATGGAGCTCTTAATGACTCTTTGAATCTGCTCAACCACTTTCTTTTGACTCTTGAATGAAGCATTTGGATGAAGCTTGCCTTGCTAGGGTTCTCTCTTGAATGCACTTGATGTCTTTTTTCAAAGCTTGCTTCCTCTGATAAATACTCCCTCTTAAATACTTCTCCAACCTCCAAATAGTCCTTCCTGACCGTTGGATTGAAGAAACTAGCCGTTTATAGCCGTTGGGAGTCCAAAAAGCACTTCTGCACAACTAGCCGTTATGCTTCTGTCCGTGCTTGGGTCGACCCAAACTTTTCTTGGGTCGACCCAAACCACTGTTCATCAGATTTGGGTCAGCTCAAAACTTTTCTTGGGTCGACCCAAACCACTGTTCATCAGATTTGGGTCAGCTCAAACTTTTCTTGGGTCGGCCCTCTCAGAACCACAGAACCTTGTATTTCAGCCTTCCTTCACTTGGGTCGACTCAACATTTCTTTGGGTCGACTCAAGGTTCAATTGGGTCGACTCAACTTTTGCTTGGGTCGACCCTCTCAGGATTTTCAGAGAACCTTTTCTGTCATGTATTCTGTCATTGTCTTTGGGTCGACCCTCTCACTGTTTGGGTCGACTCAAGCTTGGGTCGACTCAACTTCATCTTGGGTCGACCCTCTCAGTATTTCCAGAGAACCATTTTCCTGAGTCTTTGAGAGGCTTGAGGTTTGGGTCGACTCATACTTTCCTTGGGTCAACCCAACTTACTGTTCATCTGTGCCATTTTTGGCAGAAGTGTGCCAAATGCTTTCTTGATGTGCCCGGGTCGACCCAATCAACCTTGGGGTCGACTCAATCCACACTTTGCTGCAACTCAAGGTTAGATTCATCCAAATAAACAATGAAATGCATTTATATAAATATACTGAGAGTAACAGACTTATAAATGAAGTATCGAATTAACTTGTAACATACTTGTTCGTCCTTTCCTGCCTAACTAAAAATATGCTAGACAGATCGTTGTTAGAACCGACGAACAAAGTTAAATTTAAATTTCTACTCTTACTTTTCCTACTCGAAGAATAGTGGTTGTAAGAGGTCGATCCACAGGGAGGCGATTGGAGTTGCTTAAAAATAAAAACGTTCACTCGGATTCAAAATTGATTTTTGAATGATCAAAGGAAAACATTACGTCGGGGATGTTTGAATGATTCTCTGGTCTACTAGAGAATGTTTTCTACTTGAAGAATAAACAAAAGAAAGAAAGAAAACTTTGTAATTGAGAATGTAATGCAGAGTAGCGGTCAAACAGCAAAGAAAAATATTTAAATAAGATTTTCAGTACAAATAAAATAAATTGCAGGAATTAAACTGAAACTTAGAACATATATTACATAAAAGAAAATTGATGGATTTCATAAAAGAAAACTGATTACAAATAAAAGTGGAGATTAGAAGGCCTAATACTCTCCTATTGTGCAAATAAAATAAAACAAGAAACCTTATTTCCTCTCCCTTTCTCTCCCACGGTGAACTTTCAACATAAAACACCGTTTTTTTTTCTTTCTTCTTCCCAAGAACAGAGCATTGCTCTGTTTCTTCTTCTTTGAACCAGCCGAGCTCCCACCTCCTTTGGTTCCCACCCAACCAAGCACACCCCTCTTCTCTTCCTCCTTCTCCTTTTATAGCCATGGACGGACGCCTGATGCGGAAGGGAGATGGCAGACGCGGTGAGGACGCGGGGAGGAGTCGATCACAGACGCAATCCGGGCACTGGGAGCAGGCTGGATCGCTGATCTCGGGCGGAAGCTTCGTGGACGGCTGCTGGCACGCGATCTCGGCTTGCATCCCGGCTGGAGCTGGGAGGAATCGCGGAGATGGCTTGGAGGATTTGGAAGGCGATCCGAGATCGATGGGAGGACGCCGTGGAGGTTGGGACTTCCTTCTTCGGGTGCTGGGATTTCGGGATCACGGAAGGAAGGCGTCGATGATTGTTGGAGCTCGGATGCGGCGTCGGAGGCTGGGATTCCAGCTCGGGATTCCTTCTTTGAACCTTGGTTGAGAGGCGGGCTGGTGCGAGGAGGACATGGATGGTCGGATGCGGCTACGGGAGGAAGAAGAATGCGGACGGGCTGATCATGTAGGCAAGGAAGGAAGGCACGGATACAAGGAATCTATTTTGCTGGGAGGGGGGATTTGATGCTGGATCTTGCTCGGAAAGCTCAAATGGAGAAGGAACGGGGACCACAAATGGCTGGGATGTCGCTTCGTCTTGGAATGGAAGGTTGCAATGGCTGGTTGGGACGGATTGCAAATGGGATTCGCTGGAGTCTCCTGGGATCGCACGGAGTGACTTGCTGGTAGGTGGCTGGCACGGATGAGGGGCATTCATGGCTTGGATGCGCCGTGGAAGATGGATACGGACGGGAGATTGGATGCTAAAATGGACGCCAGTGGACTCTTGGGCTGCTGGGATTTGGATCACGGGTCACCTGTTCTGACTGGAGGTCAATTGCAAGTTTCAAGTCACGGTCACCCGACCTCATAGTTATGATATGACCAAATTAGATTTGCGCAAAAATTCTTTTCCAAAAGCACAAATAAAATGGACCCGATTCGGACCCGAACCTGACTCGGACCCGACTCGATCTTCAACCGGGTCGGATCTGGGAAGGGATCCTTCTTTAGTCAAATTTGAACTCAATGTGCATTTTATTTCTAATTTATGAAAATATGTGCCAAACCCAAATATAATATTAATCCAGTGAATTTATCATTATCGGTTAGCAATAATACTAATTTAGGTGACATGTGGGTCGCACTTTTGTGCTCTCATCACACCCCCCAACTAGCTTATTGCTAGTCTCTAGCAATTTAGTTGCGAAATGATAAAATAAGAGTGCAAAAGTGTAATTTATTATATAAATATACTAAGATAAATACTCATTTTCGTAGAGCATTACGATTGCACTTAGCACGTGCAACAAGCCGTTAAACCCCTAGGTTACCCTAGTGGACGAGTGTTGTCTCGTGAGGGTTTGCAGTGAAGTTACCCACAAACTTCAATCCCAAATAAAATTTGTTTTATGAAATGAAAGTCTAATTTTCAAGTACATAACTGATAAGAATTTCAAAAGCACACAAAGTTTTAATTACTAAGTAGCCCAATTTCTAGGTTAGTATGCAATTTAAGTTGAAGTCATTAAGTTTTCCGTTAGGGAGTTGTAAAACTTATTTATACTTGAGTGCTTAGTGAAGTTTGGACCATGCACCAGCTAAGGTTTCGGATCTCCAAAATATCGCTAATATTAGTAGTTTCCAAGAATTGGTCGGAAAAGACCTATTTGCTGATTCAAAATCATCTTATCTGCAGGATTTCGAGAGCTGTGGATGTTTACTTTAATACCTCATGGGTTTTATCTGTAATATTCCAGTTTACTCGAATTTTTACAACGACGGCTTTCACACTATTGTCCTTTCTTAAGGTCAATATACATTTTTTTTTTCATCATTCTTTTTGTTTTTTTTTTGTTTTGTTTTTTGTTTTTTGTTTTTTTTTCATTAAAGAGAAATGATAGTGTATATATTGTGCACTTTTACTCCTGTGATGATTCCTCCATGTAGCGAGCAATTAGTCGACAATTCTCATACCAGTTGGCATGAGGTGTCGGGCATCAAGACTCCCCTACGGACCTATGCTCGGGTTCTTCATCACAAGCCCGCTGACCTTTGACAATAGGTAGCCCTTTTCGATGTACCTGACTAAATCCACCAATTTTTTTTTTTTTTTTTTGGATCAGAAAAAGATGGTTCATCAGGATTCGAGGTTGCTACCATATTCTCAACACAATGTCGAACCTCTACCTTAGAAAATGCAGGCCAGATGTGTTGTGAAATTCAAAGCACTAATTAGCTTACAACTCACTAAAAGGAACTTAATAAAAAGAACTCACTTTGCACTACTTCCAACTAGTCATTGGACTCTTAGATTTTATATACCTTGTGTGTTGTATATTTTTTTTTTATTTTAACTAAAAACTTTTTTTTTTATTTTTATAAAATTTCAATGCTTAAAAATACCCCCAAACCTACATCTAACATTGTCCTCAATGTTAAAGAAAATTTAAAGCAGTAAGAGGACAGAGGAGAGGTTACCCTGATATGGGTGGGTAAATTGAAAATTGGGGCAAAATCCCCCAAACCTACATGTTAGTAATCTTTTTTTTTTTATAGAAGATATTTATATGTTGGGTTGCCCTCCAAGAGCGCTAAGTTTTATGTCTTCAGCCAGACAAAATGTAAATCTCCCTTTTTTTTTCAACCATTATCTAAGAATGGTTTTTGGAAGAGTCCGATGAAGAACAGTCGGCTGATGACGATCTATGCTCATAAGGGGAACAGAACTAAGAGGCGCATGCTTGACCCCTTCCTCAGAATGGGCAAGGTAAGCTTCTAAAGGGTCCTTATTATAAGTTTGTAAGAAAGTCTCCTGAACCAGACTTTCAATCATGTCAACTTCATTGATTCTTTTGTCATCTGGTAGTTGTTTACTTATGTTGAAGACATTAAGCTCGACTTTCATGTTGCCAAAAGATAACTTCAGCATCCCATTTCGACAGTTGATCACAGCATTTGCTATGGCTAAGAAAGGTCTACCTAAAATTATAGGTGTGTGACTGTCTGGATGTATTGCAGGTTCAGTCTCAAGGATAACGAAGTCCACAGGATAGTAAAACTCATTTACTTTCACTATTACATCCTCTACAATCCCCTTGGGGTACTTCACTGTCCTATCTGCTAAGGAAAGGGTAATATTTGTAGGCTTTAATTCCCCCAAACCTAATTTTTGGTACACATAGTAGGGAAGTAGGTTTACACTGGCTCCTAAATCTAATAGAGCTCTTTGGATGATCGTCTCTCCCTATTTTTATTTCAATAGTTGGGCAACCAGGGTCTTTGAATTTCGGGGCAATCTGTTGTTGAATGAGAGATGAGGCTTGTGCAGCCATAACAGCTTGCCTAGGAATACTTATTTTTCTTTTGACCGTGGTGAGGTCTTTCAAGAATTTTGTATAGAAGGGAATTTGTCTTATGGCATCGAGAAAAGGTATATTTATTTGAACAGTTTTAAAGACTTCCATGATTTCATCAAAGTTAGAATTGTTTCTTGGAGTCCTGAAGTCTACTGGAAAAGGGAACCTTGGGTTTGTATGTTTCTATGGGTTCTTTCCTTTTTTCCGGTTTGGTCCTGTTCTTGACCCCTCTTCTGAATAGGGTTCTTATCGGATTCAGTTTTTATTTTCTTGTTCATGTTCAGGAAGTTGAACTTTATTGGTCCACTTGCTTGCCAGACCTTAAAGTGGTAATTGCCTGGACTTCATAGGTCGGATTTCCATTAGAATTGATTTGATACTGACCTTGATTTTGTTGTCTACTAGGGTTAGGCACTGGTTGACTAGGTAGTTCACCTTTCTTCCTATCCCCTAAAGAGTTAGCTATTTGGCTTAGACTAACCTCAAGTTTTGCAATCGCTTGCGCATGGAATTGGTTAGTCTGGGCTTGGGCTGTATTGGTCTGTTGTTGTTGCTTGATAAAATCTTGTTGTTGTTTCATCATATTAGCCATCATGGTTTCTAATTGTGAAGGTTGCTGTGGGATAGGGGCATTATAAAGGAGGTACAGATGGAACCAATAGTTGGTTCATTTGTGATGGACCTATCCTGGGGAAGTTGTTCTGAAAACCTGGTGGACCACCTTGATGCTGAATAGGTTCATTTTGCTTGTATGAGAAATTTGGGTGGAACCTATTATCAGGGTGATAAACTGCGCTGAACGAGTTGGGAGTGGGCTTCTTAAAGGCACTATATGAATTTAGAGCATTTGCTTGCTCGACCTTTATGGTGGGCAGATTAGGGCAGCACTCCACTAGATGCTCCGGACTATTACACAAGACACACAAATTATATGACTCGTGATCCACTTTCATGACGGAATTTGACTCTTTGTATGAACTCGAACTAGTGGAAACAGTGAAAGCATCAAACTTTTTACTTAAATTGTTCATTCCAGTCACAGATTAGACATGACATTTTTGAGTTCTGGGTCTGCTTTCATTTCATAATTACCTAGTTTTCTAGACCCAAACTCATCTCTAATTACTTCCTCACCATAGCTACTCCAATTTTGGGGCATTTTCAGCTAAGTCAACAAGAAAATTTATAGGCTTGATCCGGGGTTTGGTTCATGAACTACCCTTGTGCATGGACTCAATCATGTTTCTATGTGCCCGGAGTTAGTCCTTTGTAAAAGAAATGTACTAGATCAGCCTTGTCAAGCCCATGGTGCGGGCACTTGACTAACAGATCATGGAATCTTTCCCAAAGTTGGGAAAATTCCTCCTTCAGATTTTCCTCTAAAAGTTCTGATGGCATCCTTTAATTTTTTCAGTTTTACCATGGGATAAACTTAGCCATGAACTTCCTAGACAACTGTTCCCATGATGTGATTGGAATTTGAAGCAAGGGAATACAGCCATGCAGCAGCACGATTTCTAAAGTCATGGGAAACAATCTTAATTTAATACCCTCTTCATCTAAGTTTTGATTTCTAAATGTTTGACAGATTGTCAAAAACTTGTTTAGATGAATATAGGGTTGTTCACTCTCCAACCCATGAAACTTGGGTAACATGTTTATTGTTTGCAGCCCGAATTTCAAATTGGGCTGCATTATTTATTGGCAATACTATACATGTAGGTGGACTAGCGGATGCAGGAGCGAATAATTCATTCAGGGTTCTATATGTTCACCCATTGTAGAGATTGACAGTTGGTTTACAGTTCGCAAGTTATGATGAAAAGTTCTGTCAATCTCAGGATCAAATGGGGTTAACTTATCTCTTAATAACCTTCTACCATGCATACATTTTCCACAACGTAATTAGACTCAAATTTTTTTTTTTTTTAACGAAATCCTAAAAGATAAGAAGAAGGGCTAGACCAAGATGACCACAATCAACACCACACAATAATTTGACCCTATAAATTTTAGAGCTAAGTGAGGTTAAGTAGCTTTTTAAATCTAGTTGCATAGAGACTTATCAGGTTAAAAAAAGTTTCTGAAATTCTCTCTAGATTAGACAGCTCCTAATCTCCCTTTCAGATTAAGCTTGAGCTTACCAGTTAAGTGATCCAGTAACCAGTGACCAGAAAAGTCCCGGGGCGTGCAGTGGTGCCAGAAGGGATACACCGATACCACAATACCCCGTAACAGTTCTCACTGTTGTAAAACTTTCCTAGACATCACCAATTAACTAAATTCTCACTGGAGTGGCTTTCAGCCGCTTCTTTCCAAGAGCCTAATTGAGCTCGAAAATCCTAAGGCCAAACGTCTAATTGATTTTAATTTAATTTGGCTTAGGATAAGTATGCAAGGTGGTGATTTTTGGGCTAAGGACAGGTAATGACTTCCCGACCTTATCTTTTTAGTGGGTTTTGCCCTTAATTACTTTATGCAAATGCTTAATACTAAATGCAGCAAATAATCAATATATTTTTTAAAGTTTATGCAATGTCATTAGGTTGTATTGATTAAATGAGCAAGCAATTTTTTTATTTTTTTTAAATTTTATGTTGTTTTTTTTATAGGATAACTTGAATGTAACTAAAACTAATCCTTATGCGTCAGTCAATCTCCGAATGCCCATTGAATAAGCTCTGGAGATTACTCCGTGAGGAGTCCCAATAGAGGTATGATCACCTCAGGGATTGCACCCTATCATTACTAGCAAAAATAATATTTTTTTTTGAAATTTTTTTTTATTTTAATTAACTTTTTTTTAACTTTTTTTTTTAAATTTCAAATTTCGAATCACAGAAAACAAATTTTGAATTTAAATTTTTGAATTTTTTGAATTTTGGAAATTTTTTTCAATTTTTTTTTTTACTTTTTTAGAAAACTTTAAATTTCAAATTTCAGAATAACTAATACAAAACTTATAATAACTAATAATAACTACAAATTACTAACTAAAAATAATCAAAATAAGAAAATTAATAAAAATAAAAACTTACTACCGCCGAGTGCGTTCACTCCGGGTATCCAAAATCTGATTTGATCTTCGTGATCGTTCTTGCTTCTCGATTTGCCTCCCGGCAAGCGGCGCCAAAATTCTGTTCGTCCTTTCCTGCCTAACTAAAAAATATGCTAGACAGATCGTTGTTAGAACCGACGAACAAAGTTAAATTTAAATTTCTACTCTTACTTTTCCTACTCGAAAATAGTGGTTGTAAGAGGTCGATCCACAGGGGGCGATTGGAGTTGCTTAAAAATAAAAACGTTTCACTCGGATTCAAAATTGATTTTGAATGATCAAAGGAAAACATTACGTCGGGGATGTTTGAATGATTCTCTGGTCTACTAGAGAATGTTTTCTACTTGAAGAATAAACAAAGAAAGAAAGAAAACTTTGTAATTGAGAATGTAATGCAGAGTAGCGGTCAAACAGCAAAGAAAAATATTTAAATAAGATTTTCAGTACAAATAAAATAAATTGCAGGAATTAAACTGAAACTTAGAACATAGATTGCATAAAAGAAAATTGATGGATTTCATAAAAAGAAAACTGATTACAAATAAAAATGGAGATTAGAAGGCCTAATACTCTCCTATTTTGCAAATAAAATAAAAACAAGAAACCTTATTTCCTCTCCCTTTCTCTCCCACGGTGAACTTTCAACATAAAACACCGTTTTTTTTTTC
The DNA here is from genome assembly GCF_009389715.1 of Phoenix dactylifera. Lineage (NCBI taxonomy): Eukaryota > Viridiplantae > Streptophyta > Magnoliopsida > Arecales > Arecaceae > Phoenix > Phoenix dactylifera. The sequence continues at coordinate 513,594 of NW_024067807.1, forward strand.
TTTCTTCTTCCCAAGAACAGAGCATTACTCTGTTTCTTCTTCTTTGAACCAGCCGAGCTCCCACCTCCTTTGGTTCCCACCCCAACCGAGCACACCCCTCTTCTCTTCCTCCTTCTCCTTTTATAGCCGCGGACGGACGCCTGATGCGGAAGGGAGATGGCAGACGCGGTGAGGACGCGGGGAGGAGTCGTTCATGGACGCAATCCGGGCGCTGGGAGCAGGCTGGATCGCTGATCTCAGGCGGAAGCTTCGTGGACGGCTGCTGGCACGCGATCTCGGCTTGCATCCCGGCTGGAGCTGGGAGGAATCGCGGAGATGGCTTGGAGGATTTGGAAGGCGATCCGAGATCGATGGAGGACGCCGTGGAGGCTGGGACTTCCTTCTTCGGGTGCTGGGATTTCGGGATCACGGAAGGAAGGCGTCAATGATTGTTGGAGCTCAGATGCGGCGTCGGAGGCTGGGATTCCGGCTCGGGATTCCTTCTTTGAACCTTGGTTGAGAGGCGGGCTGGTGCGAGGAGGACATGGATGGTCGGGATGCGGCTACGGGAGGAAGAAGAATGCGGACGGGCTGATCATGTAGGCAAGGAAGGAAGGCATGGATGCAAGGAATCTATTTTGCTGGGAGGGGGGATTTGATGCTGGATCTTGCTCGGAAAGCTCAAATGGAGAAGGAACGGGGACCACAAATGGCTGGGATGTCGCTTCGTCTTGGAATGGAAGGTTGCAACGCTGGTTGGGACGGATTGCAAATGGGATTCGCTGGAGTCTCCTGGGATCGCACGGAGTGACTTGCTGGTAGGTGGCTGGCACGGATGAGGGGCATTCATGGCTTGGATGCGCCGTGGAAGATGGATACGGACGGGAGATGGATGCTAAAAATGGACGCCAATGGACTCTTGGGCTGCTGGGATTTGGATCACGGGTCACCTGTTCTGACTGGAGGTCAATTGCAAGTTTCAAGTCACGGGTCGCCCGACCTCATAGTTATGATATGACCAAATTAGATTTGCCCAAAAATTCTTGTTGACCCCCTAATGGATTTTGATGAATACAAAACACTAGAGTATAATTTCATTTATCTTAACAATTTAATTGAGGAATTCATGTGCTTTATTAAGAATATTGTTAAGAAATGTCTAGGCAAGTTTCCATAATTTTTATGAATTTATTAAAGAAGTTTTGAGATGAAGAAAACAGATCAGGGAAAGCCGAGACGTCTCCTGATAGTCTCAGAGACGTCTCTGGCACAAACAGGAAGAACTGGCACGTTGGAGACGTCCCCGGCACCTGCCGAGTCGTCCCCGCGATAGCGGAGTCGACTCTCTCAGTAGCGGAGTCGACTCTCTCAGTGGCGGCAGAAAGACAGTTTTCAAGAGATATGCGCGAGACGTCCCCACCGTACGCGGAGTCGTCCCCACAAGTAAAAAGCAGACTTCCGAGTCGTCCCCAAGATAGCGGAGACGGCTCTCTCAGGGTTTTCCAGAGAATGATTTTTTCGGTGATAAGGCAGCGGAGACGTCCCCTGAAAGAGCGGAGTCGACTCTCTCAGGGAATTCCAGAAGACATGTTTTTCGGAGATAAAGAAGCGGAGTCGTCCCCGAGGAGAGGAGTCGTCCCCATCAAAAGTGCAAACAAGCCGAGACGTCCCCGTAAAGCGCCGAGTCGACCCCAAACAACGTAAAAAGTAAAATCTTGTAGCCGAGACGTCTCTCGTTGAAGCGGAGACGTCTCCGGAGCGCCTGGGACGCGACTGACAACTTTTTGCAGGTTGTTTTGAATTTCAAATCTCTCTAACTTTATCTCTAACGGCTATATTTGCTTTTTGGCTATAAAAGGGACCTCTTAAGTGCTTCTCAACAACTCTTCACCAACCCAAAAGCTAGATCATTTAAGAGAGAAGCAAGAGAGAGAAGTTCAAGAAGTGAGTGCATTCAAGTGAAGAAATCAAGTGCTTTCAAGCTTCCCAAGCGATTTCAAGCTCAACCACTCTCGCGCGCTCGGGATTCAAAGCTCACACTCAAACCTACGCGATCCACATCGGAAGAATCACCATTTCCCACGCTTCCAACGGCAAAAGGATTCTTCCGGGTTCTATTGTTCATCATTGTCTTATTTGCTTATTTAGAGCTTTTTTAATTCTTGTAAAATCTTTCTATTGTGGTGCTTGTTCCAGTCAAGGGACTTGGAACAAGGGAAAGGCGTCCCAAGCCTAAGTGAAATTGGGGGTTTAGGGTTTGTTGTTAGCCCGGTGTAAAACAACGAGTTGGGTAGTGAACTCGCAAAACTACCGTACTGTAATCTTGGATTATAGTGGAAATTCCCAAGGTGCTTTGGGAGTGGATGTAGGAGCAGTGGAGGCTCCGAACCACTATAAAACCTTGTGTTTGCGATTGCTTGTCTTCATAGCTTTATTTTTGTTTAGTCATACATTTGTGTTTTATTTTTAAATTAGTCAAAAGTTTTTAAAACACCCAATTCACCCCCCTCTTGGGTGACCATCTCTGGGCAACAAGTGGTATCAGAGCGGGTGCTCTGTGTATTTCTTGAAAGACCTAACCGTCTTAGCCAAAGATCTAGATGGCAACACCCTTTAACAATGTTCCTGCCGAGGGGCAAGCAACCAATAGACCTCCACTCTTCAATGGGACAAATTATACCTATTGGAAGACTAGAATGAGAATCTTCATTCAAGCACAAGACTATGCCTTGTGGAGGGTTATAGTCAAGGGACCACAAGAACCATCACACGTGGTTAATGGCATTCGAGTTCCCAAACCTGAGGAGGATTGGGATGAGAATGATGATAGGATGGCTCAACTCAATTCTAGAGCCATGAACTCATTATTTTGTTCTTTAGATGTAAATGAGTTCAATAGAGTCCTACATGTAGTTCCGCTAAGAAAATATGGGATAGGCTTGAAGTTACCCACGAGGGTACAAATCAAGTCAAAGAGTCCAAAGTGAACATTCTAGTTCACAAATATGAGTTGTTTAAGATGGAACCCAATGAAACCATCACATGCATGTTTACACGCTTTACCGATATAATTAATGGTCTAAAGAGTTTGGGTAAATCTTATACTAACCCGGAACTTGTGAGTAAAATTCTCAGGTCTTTGCCAAAAGCATGGGAAGCAAAGGTCACGGCGATCGTAGAAGCCAAAGACCTCAACACCTTGGGGCTAGAACAACTTTTGGGCTCATTGATGACGCATGAGCTCACGATGAAGCAACATGAAGAGATTTGCCAAAGAAGAAGACAATGCACTCAAGGCTCTCGAGTGTGAAGAAGAAAGTAGTGAGAGTGAGAAGAAAGTGAGATGAGGACTTGGGTTTGATAGTAGAAGTTTAAAAATTCATGAGAAAAAGAAACCCTTCCCAAGAAAAATTTGGAGGGAGAAATGATTGGGAAAAAGAAAAAGAAAAAGAAAGAGACCCAATCATATGCTATGATTGCAAGAGACCGGGACACATTCGTTCCGAATGCCCTCAACAAAAGAAGTATTTTGGAAAGAAGAAGAAGAAGGCATTGAAGGCAACATGGGATGATAGTGACACATCATCCTCCGAGGAAGAGAAGGAAGAGACCGCCAATCTATGCTTCATGGCGTTCGAAGACGACGAGGTATGTCAAAACCCAACTATAAATTTTACTTTAGAAGAATTATATGAAGCTTTTCAAGAACTTATGGGTGATTGTAGTATGTTAGGAGCAAAAAATAAAGAATTAAAAGCCTCCAATCAAAAACTGAAGGAAGATATTGAAAACCTATTAATTGAAAAGGAGAGCGTTAAAAATATTAACACTACTAACCTAGAAATCAAAAATTCAAAACTTAGCATTGAAAATGAAAAGGCAAAAACACTAATTAAGGAATTAAATCTAAAATAAAATCCCTACTCGATAATAATACCTCACTTGCACAAAATGTTGAATCTCTTAAAAAGATAAGGAAGAACTAGTTAAAGAAAATTTGAATCTTAAGAATGAGGTACATAAGTACAAACCAATTGTTGAAAAATTCACACAAAGCTCTGAAAAATTAAATCTTATTCTTTCAAATCAAAGAGCTGTTTTCAATAAAGCCGGATTAGGATATAAAACTAACAAACAACAAAATATCTAAAGAATTTCTTTGTAAAAGCAAAAGATGTAAAAACTGAAAAACCTACATGCTTTCATTGTGGAAAGAATGGACATAAAGCCTACTCTTGTATTCAAAGAAAGATCCAAACTAACAAGAGTACATTTGTGAAAGCTAAAAACATAACTAAAGTATGGGTGCCTAAGGGAACCAACTACACTAACCACGAAGGACCCAAGAAAACTTGGGTACCTAAGAGCTTCACATGATCATTTTGCAGGTATGCCTTGCAGCCGGAAATAAAAAGAGAATGTGGTATCTTGATAGTGGTTGCTCAAGGCATATGACCGGTGACAAGAGTCTCTTCGTCACCTTGGAATCAAAAGAAGGAGGAGTAGTCACATTTGGAGACAATGCTAAAGGCCGAATCATTGGTGTTGGTAAAATCTCCATATCACCCTCCTCATTTATTGATAATGTATTGTTAGTTAATGGACTAAAACATAATTTATTAAGTATAAGTCAATTTTGTGACAAGGGCTTTAAAGTGTCATTTGAATCATCACTATGCATAATTAGTAGTCCAATTGACAATGAGATCATACTCACAGGACATAGGCATGGAAATGTTTACATGGTAGATCTTGATGATCTCACCATGAGGATGGCCAATGTCTTGTAGCCATGTCCAAGTCAATGGAATAGTTGTTATGGCATCGTAGGTTGGGCTGCTAGCATGGATTAATCTCTAATTATTACAAAGGATCTAGTTAAAGGACTCCAAATAGACTTTGAAAGAATAAAATTTGTGCTGGCATGTCAATTAGGAAAAACAAGAAATCTTTCAAGTCTAAGAACATAGTCTCCACAAAACCTTGGAACTAATTCTGGACTTGTTTGGACCACTAGACTGCTAGTCTAGGGGGTAAGAATTTGGTCTTGTAATTGTTGATGATTTTTCACGTTTTACATGGGTTTCATTTCTTGCACTAAAGATGAGTCTTTCCGCTTTTATCAAGTTCATAATAGGTTTCGAATGAACTCAATCTTAACTAAAAGCAATTAGGAGTGATCATGGTACGGAGTTTGAATCGCACTTTGAAAATTTTGTGACGAAATGGTATCAATCTAATTTCTCGGCACCTAGGACCCCCAACAAAATGGGGTGGTAGAGAGGAGAATCGCACACTAGCAGATATGGCTCGTACCATGTTGTGCGAATCGGATCTACCAAATATTTCTGGGCTGAAGCATAAATTGCATGTCATTTTGAACCGTGCATTAGTTAGATCATCTTGAAGAAAACCTTATGAGTTATAAAGGTAAGAAACCAAATATAGCTATTTTCATGTTTTCGGTTGTCGATGCTTTATTTTAATAATGGAAAGGACAATCTAAGCAAATTTAGTGCTAATCAGATGGGGGATCTTCTTGGTTTATTCCTCATCTAGTAGAGCATACAGGGTCTTCAACAAGACTCTCGTTGTTGAAGATCCATCATGTGTTTTTGATGAAGCTAATGGAGATTCTTTAGAAAAGAAGAAGATGGTGATGCAGGTATACTTGAAGACCGAATGAAGGAATTCTCCATACAAGACAAACAACATGAGGATGAGATCAAAGAAGATACAAATCAGCAAGATGAAGAAGATCAACCTCCATCAAGAAATCAAGATCTTCCTAAGGAATGGAGGTATGCACATGGTCATCCAAAGGATCTAATCCTTGGTGATCCTTCACAAGGTATAAGAACTAGATCCTCTCTAAGAAATACTAGTAATTATCTTGCTTTCGTTTCACAAATAGAGCCTAAATCACTAGAAGAAGCTGAAAAAGATGATAATTGGATGAATGCTATGCAAGAGGAATTAAACCAATTTGAAAGAAATGAAGTTTGGACTCTAATGAAAAGACCCCCTAATGTTTCAATTATAGGCACCAAGTGGGTGTATAGAAATAAACTAGATGAAGATGGAATAGTAATAAGAAACAAAGCTAGGCTAGTGGCCAAAGGATATAATCAGGAGGAAGGAATAGATTTTGATGAAACTTTTGCTCCTGTTGCTAGGTTAGAGGCTATTAGACTACTTTTGGCATATGCATGCTTCATGGATTTTAAACTCTATCAAATGGATGTAAAAAGTGCTTTTTAAATGGCTATATAATGGAGGAAGTTTATGTAGGACAACCTCCAGGTTTTGAAAATCACTTACATCCAGATTATGTGTATAAATTGCATAAAGCATTGTATGGACTTAAGCAAGCCCCTAGGGCATGGTATGAAAGATTAAGTAATTTCCTAATTGAAAACAAATTTAAGAGAGGAAATGTAGACAAAACCCTCTTTATTAAAAGAAAAGGAAATGACTTATTGCTTGTACAAATTTATGTGGATGATATAATTTTTGGTGCTACTAATGATAGTCTTTGTCAAGAGTTTGCCAAGCTTATGCAGGGAGAATTTGAAATGAGCATGATGGGTGAGCTCAACTTCTTCCTTGGGCTACAAATAAAACAATCAGAGGAAGGCATCTTCATCAGTCAGTCCAAATACATCAAGGAAATGTTGGAAAAATTCAAGATGAAGGATGCAAAGGAAATCAGCACACCCATGGGCTCAAGTTGCAAGCTTGACAAAGATGAAAAAGGTAAAAGTATAGACTGCAAATTGTACAGAGGTATGATAGGCTCTCTACTTTACCTTACTGCTAGTAGACCAGATATATTATTCAGTGTTTGTATGTGTGCTAGATACCAAGCATGTCCTAAGGAATCACACTTGCAAGCTGTTAAAGAATTTTTAGATATCTAGTAGGGACATCTAATGTAGGCTTATGGTATTCTAAACAATCTGACATAAATTTAATTGCTTATTCCGATGCTGATTTTGCCGGGTGCAAACTCGACAGAAAAAGCACAAGTGGCACATGTCAATTCTTGGGTGCTAATTTGGTTTCTTGGTTTAGCAAGAAACAAAATTCAGTTGCCTTGTCCACAGCTGAGGCTGAGTACATTGCAGCTGGAAGCTGTTGTGCCCAAGTTCTTTGGATTAAGCAACAACTTGAAGACTTCGGTATCAAAATGGATAATATACCAATTAAGTGTGATAATACAAGTGCAATTAATTTAACAAAAAATCCTGTCCAACACTCTAAGTCAAAGCATATAGAGATTAGGCATCATTTTATTAGGGATCATGTGCTGAAAAATGATGTGATGATTGAATATGTATGTACTGAAAATCAATTGGCGATATCTTTACAAAGCCCCTTTGTAAAGATAGATTCAACTTCTTAAGGAATGCTTGAGCTTGTATGATCCTAGCAAATGAATTGAACTTGTATTGCATTGCTTTGCTACTCAAACTAGTAATCCACCTCAAGGTAACATAAGTGAAAACATGAATTCATCTAAGCTAAATGACGAACTGTTTGACTTTCCGGAGGATGGTTACCCTCCCTTGGACTCTTCATGGAGATATTTTCAGAGCCTATTTCATAGGTATTCGAAATTTGGTCAAACATTCCTCATTTCAATATTAATAATTCAAAAATCATTATCAAATTATTATAGGATGTATTATTAAGGGGAGGATCACAAACAAATTCACTCTGTTTATCAAAAGAATCATGTTGATTAGGTGATTAAACAAAAATTGGGAAAAGATAGAATTCAGTCTGAAATTTTTCAGTGCCGGAGACGTCTCTGGCAAATCGCAGAGACGTCCCCCCAGGCGAGACGTCTCGCCTTAGTCGCGGAGACGTCTCGGGGACCGAACTAGGTTTTTAAAATAAGTGAAACAGCTCGAGCCGACCCGAGCTATCTTCTCTCATCCCCGACCAAAACAAAAACCCTAGCCTCCATTTGTTCTCCATCACAAACCCTAGCCTCCTTCTCCACATTTCTAGGATTTCCATCATGGCACCCAAAAGAGCTAGGACCGTGGAAGGCGACCTAGGGCAGCGGCCGACGGTGAGGAACGGAGGGAAGAACCTTCCGCGCCGTCTCCTCCGGTTGCTCCGCCAACCACGACATTTCCTGTGCAAATCGCACAGTCACGACCGGTAGGTACATAGATTTTCCTTTTTAGATCATGAGGGGTTCTCTATTGGAGAGAGACTCCGAGCCCAAGGGTGGGAGCACCTTTGCACCCTCAATACCTCGACCTACCCCGGCCTAGTTAGAGAACTTTTTAGCAATATGGCCTTAGGGGACTTAGGGTACACTGCATATGTCCGGGGGACATTAGTAGAAATCAATGAGGATGTCCTATCCACTGTTTACAAATCCCTAAGGACGGTGAGGCTCCAACCTCACATCCCCAAAGGGAATAGCCCTAAATTTAATTTTAGGAAGAGAGGACTGCGGCCCTCTTGATGTTGTCAATTCCCAAGACCTAAATGCAGAGATGAGATTACTTCTAAGTATTGTCAACAGGGTCTTGTTTCCTAAAATCCCGGCGCTTCGGATTTTGTTTCGGAGCGAGACTAGTTGTTATGCACCATATCCTACTAGGGATTCCTCTAAACCTCCCTAGACTTATGTTAAACTACATTGCCTATGTCATAGGTATTCTAGGTTTAGTATCCCTATGGCATGATCTTTACCTTAGTTTCAAACACTTTAAGGTTCACATTCCGAAAATGAACCTGCAAAGCCCTTGAGAAACACCGACTATTACAATGAGGGCACAATGAGAAGAATGGAGTTTCATAAGATAGATGGATCTTGGGTCAAAGTTCCAAAAAGAAAAGCAACCCTAGAGCCTGAGATCCCACATCACGAGTCTGACCACCACTCTCCTCCACCTAGCCACATGGATATCCCTGATATACCCTCCAGCTCAGCTGGACCTTCCACATCCATGCCACCACCTCCTCCAGTCAGTGGGCCTTCCTTCCTATCAGGATCAGATGCGCACCTTAGCATCTGTCATTTGCCAGCAGATGAGGGAGGAGATGAGATCCATGATCTCCACTGAGTTGGCCCCCATCAGAGCTTCACATGAAGGGCTTCTACAAGAGCTGAAGGAATTAGAGCTCAAATTGAAGCTACAACGCAAGAAATAATTGGTGTGGGTGCCACCCAAACCTGCAGATCAATTGAGCTCAAGGACAGCTTGAAGACCATTTCCAAGAGTCTCAAAGAGTTGACAAGCCCAGGAGGCAACGTGGGCACCTTGGTTGCCCAACTCAGAGGAAGAATTGAAATGGCAACCATAGAATTTGAAGCACTTGTGGCAGCCTTCCACAAGTCACAGGGAGATCAATTTAAGACCCTAATGGATTCCATCAATGCATTCATAGATGCAGCTTGTGGTTTATGAGCAACGTCGCCGATGAGGGATCTTGTAGGATCTTTTTTTGTAAACCCTAGGCTATTTTGAAACACTTTTGTATTAAGAAATCAATACTTGTAATGATCTTCTTCTGACTATGTACTGACTTCAAAGGTTCACAATGATACATGAATACAATCTCTTTTGAAACTTTGTGTACATTGCCAACTCTGTGTATATGTTTCTGTGATTGTGTATGTGATTTTGTGATGTGCCATAAAAATCTTATCACATACCTTGAGTGTTCAAATTTGATACAAAGAAACAATGCACATAAAACAGGGGGAGCACATCTTGTGATAACAACGTTAAACAAAAAGATGAGTCTGAAATGAATTCCAAAAAGGGGGAGTGATATGAATGACTGAATTCATTAATAGAAATGACTTGGACAGGGGGAGCACAACTTGAATATCCTTGAGTGGTTCATGGAAATATGCTGAATCTTACTAGGAAGTATGCTTTAAGTATGATGACCCAAAGATTGATTCATAGATTGATTTTGATGATCCACAACACCTTGAAGTATAGATACTAATGTTTATGTTGCAAGGAGAAAGATATTTATTTTGCAAGGAACATAGCAAGTTGGAAGAACACAAGAAGGCCTCCAAAAGCACTCAAGAAAAGTTAGGAAGAAAGCTACAATTCATTGGCCCAACTTTAAAGTTCAAAAGAATTCAAATTGGAGGAGCAAATTCAAAGGAAAATTCAAAAGAATAGTCTTCGAGTCGACTCCTAAGGAATTCGAGTCGACTCCAATGGTTGCCGAGTCGACTCCAAAGAAGCGAGAGTCGACTCTCAGTGGTACACAAGGGAAAACTCAGAGAAGCAGTTTTTGGACACTGAGATTCGAGTCGACTCCCACAAAGTCCGAGTCGACTCCAAAGACCAGAAACAACCCCAAGACAGAAGACGGTATTTTCGTCTCTGAGAGGGGAGTCGACTCCAAGACAAGTCGAGTCGACTCCAAGGCAGCGCGGCTCCAAAATACAGAGGATCAGTTTTCCGACCTCTGAGATTCGAGTCGACTCCCAGACAGCTCGAGTCGACTCCAAGGCAGCGCTACACTAAGATGGCAGAAGACCAACTTTCGGAAACTGAGAGCCGAGTCGACTCCAAGGAAGTTCGAGTCGACTCCAAGACTGGATGAGCCAAAAGACAGAGAATCGGGAGTTCGGGCTCTGAGATTCGAGTCGACTCCCAGGACAGTCGAGTCGACTCGAGTGGACAAAATTCAAATTTGGATCCACGGACTACAGAGGATGAGCCGACTCCAAAATTGCCAGGTCAGCGCCAGAAGTTGGCGAGTCGATCCGGGGTTAAGTCGAGTCGACTCCCAGTCAAGAACGGCAACTTTAATTCAAACTTGGAACAGTTGCCGAGTCGACTCCGGAAAAGCTCGAGTCGACTCCCTGCTACAGCCGAGCCGACTCCTGATCGCGCGAGTCGACTCCAATCCCAACGGTCATATTGTCAGGAGCTGCAGACTGGTTCCAACGGCTCTATTTTTTGCTCTAACGGCTATATTCTTGTTTCCACGTTACCATCTAAAGCTATAAAAACAAGAAGAGAGCTAGGGGAGAACGCATGGAAGTGGGAGAGATCATCTAGGAAAGGGATCTCAAAGAGATTACAAAGGAAATCTCCCATAAGCACAAAAGGGCCATTCCAAAGCGAAATAGAGAGAAGAAGAGCATCCAAGAGAAATCCCAAAGCTTCCTCTCCATCCGTGTGCTGCCTCAGTGATCCTCTACCTCGTGCCAAATCAGAAGAGGGTCAAGTAAAGAAGAAGCCGAGCTCCTCCATCTTCCAAAACTCGTTTGAGGGCTTCATCTTTACTCTATTTGGTTTACAATTGTTATAATTTGCTTGTTTAAGAGCTTTGATTTGTTTTAATTCTTCGTTTTAAATATCCTTGTAACTTGAATCAATCAAGGGATTGGAAATCAAAGGGGATTAAAGGTTTGTTGGTCCAGGCCAAAGGGGAAAACCAACGGTGGCAAGGTTTTGTTGGTGAGCCAAAGGGGAAAACCACGGGGTTAAGGTTTGTTGGTGAGCCAAAGGAGGGAACAACCAACGGGGTTTAGGGTTGTTGGTGAGCCGAGGGTTAAAACCAACCGTGTAAGGGTTTTGATTGTGATCCCGGGAAAAACAATTGCGAGTGGTTCTAGTCGGTGAGCCTGGGAAAACCGAACCGAGTTCCGTTGTGCGCTCGTAAAACAACAAGTTGGGATTGGTGATGCTTGTAAAACAACCGGCTGTAATCTGTAGGATTATAGTGGATGTCCCAAGAGGTCTTGGGCGAGTGGGATGTAGGTGACTGGGAGTGCACCGAACCACTATATGTTTATTGTGTTTGTGATGCTTTTTTGTCATTGTCTAACTTGCTTACTTAGATATATTGCTTGCTTAACTCGTATCTTACGCATGCCTTAGTTGCAAGCATATCAATTTACTTAATCAAGTCCCATTTAATAAATCATACTGTTGCTAAGTTTAAATTCCACTGTGCATCTATATAACTTAGCATACGTTAATCAAAAAAGTCCTAGAAGTAAGTTTAAAAGTTTTAAAAGACCCAATTCACCCCCCCCCTCTTGGGCTTGTATCTACTGGGCAACAAGTGGTATCCAGAGCAGGTGCTCAAATATTATTTGTAGTCTTAACCGACTAGAGCCAAAGATCATGACAACTCAAATAGATAGTTTTCTAGGAGAAGGACAATCAATTGATACACCTCCACTGTTTAATGGTATAAACTACCCACATTGGAAAATACGCATGCGCATTTTCATTCAATCACAAAACTATTATCTATGGAAAATCATAATAAATGACCTTCAACACACTCTCTCATATTAATGAGAAGGACTTAGCACAATTAAATGCTAAATGCTATGAACATATTATATTGTGCTATTCAAGAAACAAAGTTTAATGAATTTCTGCATGCTTATCTGCTAAGGAGATCTGGGATACTTTAAGAAAATATTTATGATAAATCTCAGATTAGCTCTCATATGCTTCAATTAATATACTTAACAATGAGACTGCAGAAAAAGGGTGATGAATCTCCCTCAGTCGACGTCGACTCCAAGAAGCTCAGAGTCGACTCCCAAGTTAGTCGAGTCGACTCCAATAAGGTCCGAGTCGACTCCGAGGCAAATCAGCTTCCTAAAGACAAAGAAGAAGAGGAAGCAAGAAGAAAGGAAGAAAGAGGTAAAGCGGGCAGAAAGCCTTGACCAAGAGAAAGTCAGACAAGGAATTGAAAGTTAGGATGCAACAATGAACTACAAGAGGTAACTAACTTATGTCTTATGGTACAAGAAGATAAAGTAGAATCTGAATCTAATCTTACACCAAATGACTTTCATGAAAAATATTCTTATGATGAACTTTTAAATGCTTTTCATGATTTGTATAGTGAATGTAGAAAATTAGCTAGGAAAATAAAAATCTTAAAAAAGCTAAATTTGGAAATTTCAAAAGAAAGAAATTCTATTACTGAAATACAAGACAAACTAAATTCTGAAATAAAAGTTTAAGGTCATTTTCAGAAGAATTGATTCAGAAAAATCATAGCTTAATTAAAGAAAATCAAAACTTAAGTAAAGAAATTAATCAATTAAAATCTTTTATTACAAATTCCACCGTAAGTTCAGAACGATTAAAAATGATGTTTGAAAGCCAATATGTTTGCTTGTGATAAATCAAAACTTGGCTTGATTCCTTTACTTAACAATAATCTCTAGAGAAAAAGGTTATCAATTCATCAAGCAAACCATTAAATAAGATAAGTTATTTCAAAAATGAAAAGGATGGGAATAACAACTTTACCTATCGTTCTAGTATAATTAAATCAAATGGTAAAGTTATTACTATTAAACAGATATGGGTTCCAAAAGGAACCATATGTCCTAACTCTCAAGGACTCAAGCAAGCTTGGTACCCAAAATGAGAAATGAGGATGTACACATAGTGTACCAAGATACCCATGGACAAAAGAAACTTAAAATATACTTATGAAAAGTTATTAACAAAAATCAGTAATCCTTGCATCTCATCAATTATTTTGCTTAGTATTTGATATGAATTGCTAATAGTGATCAATTTTGTGATATAGAAAATACTTTTGGAAATATGATCAAATCACTTCATAGTGTACTGTTACTCACTATTGGATAAGTTGCAAAATGATTAATTTATTAAGAATAATTCTATTGAATTCTCTATATGCTTGATTGAGAGTTTTATCCATGGCATTATTGTTTATTGATCATAGATATGATAATGTGTACTTGGTATGTTTTTTAAATATATGCACTATGAATATCCAAGATTAAAGAAACCATCTTTAGCATACAAAATCAACTCATTGCTAGTATATACTTAATCTCAAAAGACCTTGCCATTGGCTTACTTAAATTATCTTCTTAAAGGTCAAAGTTTGCTATGCATGCTAACTAAGGAAACAACCAAAATCATTTCTAAATCTAAATGTGTTTCCATCTCTAAGTTTTCAAAGCTTACATTGGATTGTTCTTGGGAAAATAAACTTGAAAATTATTTTCTGTATTTGCCTGTTTATCTTGTAAAAGTGTTTCAAATGATAAAGGTTTCCTAACTGTGAAGATAAAGAGTATCATGGCACAGTGTTGAAAACCAAAATCTGATAAAGTTTATGCAGAAATTAACTATTCAGCACCAAGGACATCTTAAGTAAAATAGGGGTAATAGAATTCTTGAAGAAATGAAAAAGACAACTGTTGTATGATAGTCATCTACTTAATGATTTTTAAAAAGCTATCATCACTGCTGTCATATATATGATTTCTATTAGATCTATTTTTGATGAAAACTCCTTTTGGATCTTCTGAAAAATGGAAAATGAACCATTGCATATCTTTCATATTTTTCAGTCGTACATGTTATGCTTGATATGTTCTTATGAAAAATAATGCCAAATCTGATAGAGATATGTCTATCCTTGGATATCATTCATCAAGCAATGTATATAGAATATTCAATGAAAAGATTTAGTTGCAAAAATATCAAGTCGTCTTATTCTCTATGAGACTAATGATTTACTGTCAAGAATACTAAGATCAATTATATATGGTTAATCTTTTACATATAACAATCTGAAAACTTGTTAATAATTATAACAAATTTGAGTTTTTCAGAAATGCACTTAATGAAGAAAAATTGATAACTACTAAAAGACTGAATCAGAAAAGATGAAATAGATCTTGATTCTTGCATGATTAAAAGTAAAGATCACACTATCATTTGCTTGACTCATGAGCTTTAATATTCTGTCAAATGAATGTGTAAGAATTCACTCCTATGTGGTTATTTCATTAAAAAGTAGATCTATGTTAAATAACCACCATATTTAAAATTACACATTACATATATGATAAAGCAATATGTGGATTTTAAAACAAGCATCAAAAGCTTGATATATAAAAGCTTAGGTAACCTTGTTGATAGAAAGTAATAGTGATAAATCTATGCATCAAAAAGAAGAATCTATGATATCTGCTTGCTCATAGCACACATTGATGACATCATTTTTGGTTCTACTAATGAAGAGTTATATTGTCAAAGTGAGTTTGAAATATGATGAATGAATAACATCTTCTCTCAAACTCCAAATAAGACAAACAAGAAAGGGGATCTTCATGACCAACGTAGTCCATAAGAAAACTCTTAAGAAGATTGGCGTGAAGAAGGTATATCTATGACCCCATCTTGTAGAAATGTAAAGGATGACAAAGTAGATCTATTGTTTAAAAGCTGTATTGAAGCATGATAGAATAATTATTTTATCATACAGCTAGTAGACCAAGATTGTATGCTCATTATGTGACCTTGTGCAAGACTTCAATCTAACTTTAATTAATCATATTTATTGATAACAAATACGTCATAATCTGAATTTTGATAGAAACAAACGTTTAAGATAAGTTGATTAAAACTTAGTTAACACATCTTATTGATAATTATCTTAAGCAAATAGAATCTAAACTAAATTGATTTGACCTTGATAAATCTGTCTATTGCCTCCATGCTTGTCCTTGAACTATCTTGGTTAATGAATCTATCTCTTTAGTTCAAGTGATATGTGCTTGCTTATATTTAGGCAATCTCTTGAATAAAGTGACTCAACATGCAACTATTGTCATATCTCATATTGAGTCATCTAATTAAAAAATATATATATATTGGATGAATGCTTTGTATCTTAAAGAACTAATGACCTTCCTTCAAGAAAGGAAAAATGAGAAATTTCAACTTGAAGGATATCTTCATGTAAGATACACTAAACATTCACATGCAAACAAGAGAGAGGACTTCTTCAGCCAAAAGTTCACACATAAGAAATCTAATTTGGCTTGAAGAACATATAATGAATAGGTAATTTTAGATACCTTCTCACAAAATTAATTGGAGCAAAGTCAATAACTTAAATCCTATTATGGCATGATTAAATTCTTTAATTATTAATTTTTTGATATCATGTCTATATGTGTATTGACTGACTTATACTTTTAGAAATTGTTTCATGGTTTGCTCAATCTAAAATATTTCTATGGCTGTATCATAACCATGAAATACACAAGTATATGATTAAAACTCTGATTTAGAATGACTTGTGAGAAGCTACGAATTCTTGGGCATAATGAAAATAGTGTTTGCATGATATACCTCTATACGATACATTTCATTATTTCTTTATTCTGCTCTTTTCATGTAGATTACTTGAGAATAACAAAAAGAGAGAGAGAGATAAAGAAAAGAAAATGGATATTATTCAAGAGAAGTAAAATCCAAGTAGAGGCAAACACTTCAACCTTAAGGAAAAGCAAAACAAACTTAATATATTCGACACATTTGTGAGACTTGTGTGAGCATTCTTTTGGAAGGAATAAAATCCATAATTAATTACACTTAAACAGGGAGTTTTTGAAGTAAACATTTTAACCTTCTATATTGCTCATCATAGGGATGGTGCAATGGGGGAGGCTAGTGGTAGTACCCGGCACTATTTGACCCAACTATTCGGTGTAGGGCATATTAGGGACGGCACAAGAGGAAGGCTAGTGGTAGTACCTCGTGCCCCTTCCCAACTCCACCGGATAGGGAGCAAATAGAGTATAGAGCATAAGAAAGTTATAAATGAAAAACAAAGTAAATGAAGTAGAATTAAGTCAAATTTTTAATCACTTGAAAACACACTTTAAGGATGAAATCATTGCAAGATTATATTTAAATAGGGGGAGTTTATTTGAAAGAGAATTGATTTTGATCCTTGACATTCTTGTACTTAGTATTTTAATGCATGACTTAACACATGGTATATTTTGCATATGGTATGATGTCTTGATTTATGGATTCTCAATATTTGTAATGTTTCATACTTGGACAATTTGATTGAATGTTTGAATTGCTACATAACATCTTTTGTTTAGTTTTATTGAAAAGAAATTTCAGATTTGTCATTCACAATCATTGTTAAAATCTGAAAGCTAAATAAAATTGTAGAAAGGAGAAGAGAAGAACATCTCTATTTAGGGAAAATAAATTGATATTGATCTATCTTTCTACTTGCCTAACTTTGATACATAATGTCCTAATACTTGTTAAAATATCCTTTATTTTGTATCGAACTCAAAATTAAACACAAAGATTCTGAAAGTGCTTTAATGTTATTGAAATATGTATTTTTCAATCGTAACAATTTAAGATGAGCCACATTGTGAAAGATACATATCTCATATTATGACTTAGAAAGCTCTATTGAAAATCCTATGTAATTCAGAATCCGATTTTGTATAAAAGTTTAAACTCCATATGATTACTAAATAAAATGTTAATGTAAGAAAACAGAATTTATTTTGATTGCCTCCGATACGCATCCGAAACATATCATTTCTTACTTCAAAGTATAATAATTTTTGATTCAAATGATGTGTCTTACGATGATCTTGATTGCAAGTAAATATTTTAAAATATATGACTTTATTTTAATATTTAAAAAAATTTATTGAGCTTCATGTATACATTGCTGAAGACTGTGATTAAGAAATTGAGTTCTATAAATACACATACCTCAATGATCATCTATATGTTTTTCTCTCCTACATTCTTAGAAACTATTATCAGAATATATATATATAGAGTGAATACTATAAATTTTGAATAATTCTAGATCACTCTACATTCTCGATAACATAGAATTTCAGTTTTATTCATGTTTATTATTAAATTCTGAAATTCAACCAAAGAAAAGAATGATTAAAGAAGAATGCATCTTTTGAGGGGGAGCTTTAGATATTCAGTATCTTATCCTAAAGAAACTTTAATTTTATGGATTGATTTTGATGAACCTCCTTATATTGCCAGACATGCTTTATTCTATAAAGGCTGTCTTATCTCAAACCTTGAGTCTTATGAAAATGAGCTGAAACTTATAGAAAATATATTTTTTGAGATTGACAATTTTATTGAACATTATCTTCAAATTCTAAACTCTTAAATGGAATGATCAATAGAGGGGGAGAAAGAAAATTTCAGAAGGAGAGGTCTCCACGGAACTTAATTACATAAATCTATAGGAGAGGGAAAGAATACTAAATGAAAAGTGATCCTAATACTCTCCAATATGTATCATCTGAAATTTAAATATGAAAATCTTTATGATACACCTTGAGGCATGTTATTTGGTTAATATATCTTCTGCACAAATCATGACCAAATTGCAATTCAAATAGTTGATCTAAGAGCCTCTAATTTAATGAAAAAAAGGGGAGAATAACGTGTTAAATTTTCTTGAGTATCTCGTAGAAAATCTATTTTGGAATCACTAATGAGTCCTAATTGGCTTGCTCTTTAGAACTTCAATATTGTGCCAATTCATATTTTTATTATGTATCAAATCGTGCTTATTTTCTAAAGGAATAAAAGAAAGTCCTTAAAAGAGCTCTAAGATATATCATAAATTGCATGAATTCATATTTTGGTATTTGTGCCCCAATGCTCTTATTATCATAAAAAGAACTTTGAAGTCATGATCCAACATGATGATATGTTTTTTCAAGTATATAAGTTTTGATCTTTTACTCTGAAAATCAATTAAATTGCTCTCATGTTGATAAAATACTTAATAGATTGGGCAAAAGTTCTTCAATGAACAAGCTTTCATACTTATTATTAAAGAGAGGTTAGATTTCCACTCATGTTTTTGGTTATTAATTGTGGTACTTCTTGAATTAACCTAAGGAAGATTCCACCTACACTTGATTAGAAACTATCTGTGGTATCAAATTAGAAAATCTCTTGAATTCACACTCGATGTGTTCTGCTCTGATCTTTGTACTTAATGTTTCACTATCTTTTTGATGTTGTCAAAAAGGGGGAGAATATCTAAGTATATGCTTATAATGCTTTGTGATAATCAGCTTGAACTGAAATATATTGATTGTGTTAAGCTGATTAAATCTAAAGCATTATCATGAAGTATGTTTTGTTTTAAATATACATGTTGTCTACTTCATGCAACTTTGCTATGTATTACTTCTAGAAAACAATATCTTTTATATTGCATATACTCCAAGTTTTGTCATCATCAAAAAGGGGGAGATTGATGACCCAAAGATTGATTCATAGATTGATTTTGATGATCACAACACCTTGAAGTATAGATACTAATGTTTATGTTGCAAGGAGAAAGATATTTATTTTGCAAGGAACATAGCAAGTTGGAAGAACACAAGAAGGCCTCCAAAAGCACTCAAGAAAAGTTAGAAGAAAGCTACAATTCATTGGCCCAACTTTAAAGTTCAAAAGATTCAAATTGGAGGAGCAAATTCAAAGGAAAATTCAAAAGAATAGTCTTCGAGTCGACTCCTAAGGAATTCGAGTCGACTCCAATGGTTGCCGAGTCGACTCCAAAGAAAGCGAGAGTCGACTCTCAGTGGTACACAAGGGAAAACTCAGAGAAGCAGTTTTTGGACACTGAGATTCGAGTCGACTCCCACAAAGTCCGAGTCGACTCCAAAGACAGAACAACCCCAAGACAGAAGACGGTATTTTCGTCTCTGAGAGGGGAGTCGACTCCAAGACAAGTCGAGTCGACTCCAAGGCAGCGCGGCTCCAAAATACAGAGGATCAGTTTTCCGACTCTGAGATTTCGAGTCGACTCCCAGACAGCTCGAGTCGACTCCAAGGCAGCGCTACACTAAGATGGCAGAAGACCAACTTTCGGAAACTGAGAGCCGAGTCGACTCCAAGGAAGTTCGAGTCGACTCCAAGACTGGATGAGCCAAAGACAGAGAATCGGGAGTTCGGGCTCTGAGATTCGAGTCGACTCCCAGGACAGTCGAGTCGACTCGAGTGGACAAAATTCAAATTTGGATCCACGGACTACAGAGGATGAGCCGACTCCAAAATTGCCAGGTCAGCGCCAGAAGTTGGCGAGTCGACTCCGGGTTAAGTCGAGTCGACTCCCAGTCAAGACGGCAACTTTAATTCAAACTTGGAACAGTTGCCGAGTCGACTCCGGAAAAGCTCGAGTCGACTCCTGCTACAGCCGAGCCGACTCCTGATCGCGCGAGTCGACTCCAAACCCAACGGTCATATTGTCAGGAGCTGCAGACTGGTTCCAACGGCTCTATTTTTGGCTCTAACGGCTATATTCTTGTTTCCACGTTATCAAAAGCTATAAAAACAAGAAGAGAGCTAGGAGAGAACGGATGGAAGTAGGAGAACACATTTAGGGAAGAGATTCCAAGGGAAATCTTCCATAAGCACAATAAGGGCCATTCAAAGTGAAATAGAGAGAAGAAGAGCTTCCAAGTGTATTCCAAAGCTTCCTCACCATCCGTGTGCTGCCGCGGTGATCCTCTATTTCGTGCCAAATCAGAAGAGGGTCAAGTAAAGAAGAAGTCGAGCTCCTCCATCTTCAAAACTCGTTTGAGGGCTTCTCTTTACTTTATTTGTTTACATTGTTATATTTGCTTGTTTAAGAAGCTTTGATTTGTTTTTATTCTTTGTTTTAATATCTTGTAACTTGATTCAATCAAGGGATTGAATCAAGGGGTTAAAGGTTTGTTGGTAAGCCAAAGGGAAAACCAACGGGGTTTAAGGTTTGTTGGTGAGCCAAGGGGAAAACCAACGGGGTTAAGGTTTGTTGGTGAGCCAAGGGGAAAACCAACGGGGTTTAGGTTTGTTGGTGAGCCGAGGGTAAAACCAACGTGTAAGGGTTTGATTGTGAGCCCGGAAAAACAATCGGAGTGGTTCTAGTCGGTGAGCCTGGGAAAACCGACCGAGTTCGTTGTGCGCTCGTAAAACAACAAGTTGGGTTGTGAGCTTGTAAAACAACCGGCTGTAATCTGTAGGATTATAGTGGAATTCCCAAGAGGTCTTGGGGAGTGGATGTAGGTGCTGGGGTGCACCGAACCACTATATGTTTATTGTGTTTGTGATGCTTTTTGTCATTGTCTAACTTGCTTACTTAGATATATTGCTTGCTTAACTCGTATCTACGCATCCCTTAGTTGCAAGCATACTCAATTTACTTAATCAAGTCCCATTTAATAATCATACTGTTGCTAAGTTTAAATTCCACTGTGCATCTATATAACTTAGCATAGTTAATCAAAAAGTCTTAGAAGTAGTTTAAAAGTTTTAAAAGACCCAATTCACCCCCCCCTCTTGGGTTGTATCTACTGGGCAACAAAGTACCTAACAGATAATTTGTCCCCTTCATTGTTGATGACAAAAAGGGGGAGTAGATATATAGATAAGGGGGAGTAGAACCATAGAACCAATATGGATAAGGGGAGTAGAACCAATATGGATACATTGGAATGTAAAATACAAAATTCATGATTAAAAGTTGAATTAGAAGAGATAAAATTGAAGAATATTAGCTTTAAGATAATTGCCCTTCTGGAAAAAAAGGGGGAGTCAAAAAGAACTTAGCTTTCAATTATCTTTAGCATCAATATTTCATTTCACATTGTATCTAGTTCTAATCAAAACATTATACCTGTACATCTGAGCAAATACTGTGTATATGTTTAAATTTCGAATTTTGCATATACTCAGTGTTTTGTCATCATCAAAAAGGGGGAGATTGTTGACCCCCTAATGGATTTTGATGAATACAAACACTAGAGTATAATTTCATTTATCTTAACAATTTAATTGAGGAATTCATGTGCTTTATTAAGAATATTGTTAAGAAATGTCTAGGCAAGTTTTCATAATTTTTATGAATTTATTAAAGAAGTTTTGAGATGAAAAAAAACAGATCAGGGAAAGCCGAGACGTCTCCTGATAGTCTCAGAGACGTCTCTGGCACAAACAGGAAGAACTGGCACGTTGGGAGACGTCCCCGGCACCTGCCGAGTCATCCCCGCGATAGCGGAGTCGACTCTCTCAGTAGCGGAGTCGACTCTCTCAGTGGCGGCAGAAAGACAGTTTTTCAAGAGATATGCGCGAGACGTCCCCACCGTACGCGGAGTCGTCCCCGCAAGTAAAAAGCAGACTTCCCGAGTCGTCCCCAAGATAGCGGAGACGGCTCTCTCAGGGTTTTCCAGAGAATGATTTTTTCGGTGATAAGGCAGCGGAGACGTCCCCTGAAAGAGCGGAGTCGACTCTCTCAGGGAATTTCAGAAGACATGTTTTTCTGAGATAAAGAAGCGGAGTCGTCCCCGAGGGAGAGGAGTCATCCCCATGCAGAAAGTGCAAACAAGCCGAGACGTCCCTGTAAAGCGCCGAGTCGACCCCAAACAACGTAAAAAGTAAAATCTTGTAGCCGAGACGTCTCTCGTTGAAGCGGAGACGTCTCTGGAGCGCCTGGGACGCGACTGACAACTTTTTGCAGATTGTTTTGAATTTCAAATCTCTCTAACTTTATCTCTAACGGCTATATTTGCTTTTTGGTCTATAAAAGGGACCACGTAAGTGCTTCTCAACAACTCTTCACAAACCCAAAAGCTAGATCATTTAAGAGAGAAGCAAGAGAGAGAAGTTCAAGTAAGTGAGTGCATTCAAGTGAAGAAGTCAAGTGCTTTCAAGCTTCCAAGCGATTTCAAGCTCAACCACTCTCGCGCGCTCGGGATTCAAAGCTCACACTCAAACCTACGTGTTGCC